>NW_020954579.1:20473303-20504058 GCF_900497805.2 Vombatus ursinus
ATCTATCTATCTATCTATCTATCTATCTATCTATCTATCTATCTATCCATTTATCTATCTATCTATTTGCCACAATCTGTCATTCATTGACTATTTCCCTTTTTTTATGATGACATTTTAATTTTATCATTCTCATTAATCATTTTTGATTATTTTTCATGTTTGTTGATCATTTGCATTTCTCAAAAATGTTCATGTTCTTTTACCACTCATTTATCTACATGCCTATATATTTAAATATCCAGACCTCATTTCTTTCTTGCACTCTAGTCCTTCATTTTTATATACTCAATTACCATCTGCCACAAGTATCTCAAATTCAAGAAGTCCAAACCAGAACTCAACATCATTCCTTCTAAAACCAATTAAATGGCTATTGCCAATTTTGCAGATGAGGGGTGAAGGTTAAATTAGGGTGCTTGTAAAGAGAAGGGGATGGATGAAAAATAGAACTACAGGACAGTAGGAGATGGAACTGACAAGTGCTAGCAACTGATTTGATATACAAATAATTGAAAGTGAAAACACCAGCCTTCCTGTTACTCAGGTTCACACCCTCAGAATCATCCTCATTTTTTCACTCTCCATTATTTGTGTATCAAATCATTGACTTGCAGGAGAATTTCAAGATAATGGCAGAAGATTCTATAGACAGAAGGTCTACAGTATTATAATAGCATGCTGTCTGTTTTTTGTGGAAATTAGACTAAGGTTTGGAACCAAATGACTTTCAGAGCTGTCGTGTGTTATGGTTTACTCAAAAGACTAACCTGCTTATATGGCAACTCTTTCCAGGAGACAAAAATCCCATCATCACAGCTGGGCAAGAATATAGTTGCAACCTTGGCCTTTCCCAAGGGAAAACTGAACTCAAACAGTTGTTTCTCTCAGTGTTTATACAAAGTCAGAGGATTCTCAGGTTCAATTTGTCAGTATCATTTGGAAACCTAATTAACAAAACACAGGGCTTCTGCATTCTTATCCTCAGAGACAGAATGAGTGAGCAGTGTTGTATATACTATACACAAGAATATCAGAGTCCTTCAGCTGAGAAGATGGTACACTTAGGTCCTAAGGCAAAGGAGTGCTGACATCTCTGCTGACTGACTTAACAGGTCAGTTAAGGTTCATGGTTAAGGGACTCTCATGGATTCCTTTTCCTTGCTTCCTGAAAGTGGTGACTCCGATATAGAAATTTAAAATAAAGAGATCTAATGCAGAAAGGGGAGGAGCAAAGATAGAAACATATAAATGAAATTCCCCCCACCCCCCAATTCTTGGAAAACAATTGAAGAAGGAGTTTGGTCCTGCTTTGATGAGATTGTTAGCCATTTAACTCTGTAAGTATGGTTCAAAGAGCATTGATATCCGGAGAACAGAAAATCCAAAATACCCCCCTCCTCCTGAAAGAGAGACAGGAGAAAACAGGGACATAATGTTGCATACACTGTCAAATGTGATTAATGAGTTAGTTGTTTCTGCCTGCTTTTTTTTTTCTTTTTATTGTCTTTCTTTTTTTCTTCTTTTTTTTATTTGTTACAGGGAGGGTTCAATTTTTGACTGGGGATAGGGAGGAGAGGTTGTATGGCATCCAGAAAGACTGTGATTTTAAAACACTAAGCACCAGTTTAAAGTACTAGGGGTATAAGGTACAGGTAATAATAATAATTCATGATTTTACAGAATTTTAAGGTGTATAATGAGATTTTTGTCCCAAGAACACTGAGATATATGATAGACATTTAGAGAAAATTTAAAGGTTTGAAAAATGATTTCTATTCATTAGCTTACTTGATGATCTCAACAACCCTGTGAAGTATGTAGAAGAGGAAAGTTTAAAAACTGAAGCATAATTAGATACACTGGGGGAAAAAAGCAAGGGATCTGATAAACAAAGCTAAGATCTGGATTTTTGAAACTACTAATAAAATTGAAAAAAACATTTTAATTAACTTAATTATTAAAATACAGAGGAATATTAAGTTAACATAAAAATGAGCAAAATGAGATCACAACAAAGACAGAAGAATGGATTTATTTTCTTAAACCAACAGCTACTGCATAGTTATATACTACCAGAACTAAAGATTTTTAAAATAATGAGATTGACAACAAAACTTGTTACCCTAATTAACAACAACAACAAAAACGTTTTAGGACATCCTGTCTCAGAAATGGAAATTGAATTAGTTGTGAAATGGAAATTGAATTAATTGTAAAGCAACTATCAAAGGGGTTGTAAAACTTGATCCAGATAGATTTAAAAGAAAATTCTATAAATTTTAAAAGAATGATTAATATCTATACAATGCATTCTTAATATGAGAAAAGTATAGCTTAGAAATAAAAAATACATAAAATATACAAAAATGTACTACAGATCAATATCAACAATTAATATAAATAAACTAAATAAAATCGTTCTAAAAAGGATTAGGAGGATGTTTTAGTTTTCTATAATGATTTATATTGTGATCTACCTTAAAAGGTGGTTGTGATGTGCTGAAAGCACTTTAAATACTTTAAAAGGCTATGTAATTCTGTATACATATAGACTGTTGATGATTGTGATAAAGTTTGATATATAGCAGAGGTTTAAAGACGGTTAAAAATTAAGAAAACAATTAAGATAATAATATTAAGAACAAAATCTTCCAAAACCACATGACTATTTTAAGAGATGCAGAAAAAGACTTTGACAAAACACATTAATTTATGTTAAATAAAATTAAATCTAAAAATATAGACATAGAAGGATCTTTTTTTAGTATAATAGAAATTATATACACACATATATAATATACAATTATATAATTAACATACATAATATAATTTTAAAACTCATATTCTATAAAATGAGAAAACACTAGAAGCTTTCCTAACAAATACAAGATTAAAGCAAGTTTGTCCTCTTTCTCGGATGCATTTTGATGTAGTTCAAGAAATTCTCAAAATATTATTAGGAAGGGGTAGCTATGTGGCACAGTGGCGAGAACACCAGCCCCAGAGTCAGAAGGACCTGAGTTCAAATCTGGCCTCAGACATTGGACACTTACTAACTGTGTGACCTTGGGCAAGTTACTTAACACCATTGCCTAGCCAAAAAAGAAAAAAAAAGATTATTAAAAAAGGAAAAAATCAATTAAAGGCATAAAGATAGACAAATGAAAGGAGACAAAATCCTATTCGCTGATAATCCAATGGTCTACTTAGAGAATATTAGGTAATCCACAAAGAAACATATTGATACAACAAACATAGCTTCAGTGAAGTGGCAGTATACAAAATAAATCCAAAAAGTAAATAACATTTCTGTAACAATAGCATACCTAGAAGAAAATATTTGAAAGCAAAGTCCCATTCAGGATAACTAAAAACAAGCAAACAAACAAAAACTAAACAAAACAAAAAACTTCATAAAATGGTTTTGAGTCAGTTTTCTAAGGCACACTCAAGGCCTCTATAAATACAATTCCAAAACTATATAATAAAATAAAAAATAACTTTTATAACTAGATGGATATTTTGTGTTTGTAGATAGGCTGATGCAATATAATGAAAGTGAAGATGCAACCAAAATTAACTTACAAATATGGTCCTATATGAAATGTCCAGAAGAACTGTTTATAAAACTAAAGACTACAGATACAAAAGTCATTTGGGAAAAACAGAGGTTCTAAAATATTAAAGGAAATAATGAAGAAAAATAGCAATAAAGGGAAAATAATACTTTCAGATCTTAGATTATTCAATAAAGAGGTTATCATCCAAACTATGTTGAAGTATAAGGGAATAATACTGCACCACAAAAAAGGATGAATATCATGAGTAGAGAGAAGTATAGGAAAATTATATGAACTGATGATAAATGAAGGAATTAAAGTAATGAAAATCTTATATAAATCCACAAAATAGTAAATGGAAACAATAATAAAATGATAAAAACTGAATGTTAAAAAATTATAATGGCCAAACAGTTACAAAAAAGAGTTGAAAATTAAATATCTTCCATCTTTGTAGAGGTGGGGAAAGTATGAGTATGGAAAAAAAAACCCTACACATTATATGGGACTCCACTGATATGTTGGTTAATTTGCTAAACTTTTTCTTCCTCTTGCTTTTTTTTTATGTCTTCCTTTTTATGAATATATTTCCCTGGGAGAACCAAGGGGTGGGATAAATTCATAAATCTGAGGGATATAAAAACATAATAGGTCAATTAAAATTTAAAGTAAAATATGTAAACTATTGGGGTCTGAGATAGACATAACTACAATTCATAATTTATAGCCCTTTAATTATGCATATAATTCCATTACAGTTTTATTGTTGTTGATGTCTTGTTTGGTTCTTTGTGACCCTGTCTGAGGATTTCTTGGCAAAGATGTTGGAGTGGCTTGCCATTTTTTTTCTCCAGATCATTTCACAGATGAGGAACTGAGGAAAACAGGGTTAAGTGACTTGCCCAGGGTCACACAGCTAGTAAGCATCTGAGGCCAAATTTGAAATCAGGAAAATGAGTCTTCTTGTCTCCAGACCCGGCAATCTATCCACTGTGCCATCCAACTGCACCCACCCCAAAATGTCACCGAAAGCTCAATCAGAAAAATCAATGTGTGATGGTTGATTTTCTGTCTTCTTCAGTCCAATAATGTCATTTTATGTTGATTTGCTAGAATTTTGGGACTTTAGAATTAAGTTTTACGTGGTAGAGACAAAAATTAAAATCTTCCAGCCAGAGAAATATAGCAGTTCATTTATTCTAGACTAATAAAGATACACACACACACACACACACCCCTACATATATATGTGTTCTGGGAAGACTGGTACCTCTGGTGTGAGGGCTGCTAAGCCCTTTTCACAGCTGCTTTCCACATTTGGTGTCACCTGCTTCACTTAACTCTCACCTTTGGTTCCAAGAAACTGTAGCATGCACAGTGGCTACCTCTAATGAACCATTTTAGCACACAGGCTAAAACAGATTGAGGGTAACCGAGGGGTCTCAAACTCATCAGTGAGTTGGAGGGGTTGCCTACCCTAAAGCATGTGAAAACTTCCCTTGGTGGAATGGGCAGATGAAAACAATTTGTTCCAACAGCCATGAAGCAGGAGGTGTGGAGTGCTTAGAGCTCAGTTAGATATCAAAGACACCAAGGTCAGCCACTGCATCTTGAACCATCATCTTGATATCTGAGTAGCCATTTAAGGATCACCTGCTTGTGTGAGGAAGGAACTAGAAAAGGTTCCCTAAAAATTGTCTGCTTAACCAACCCTGGTCTGATTACCATGTCAGGCGGGGATCCTGCCCTGTGGTCAAAAGAAAAAAAAATGTACAAAAACTTCTTCAAAGTTGATTTCATTTGCCATTGGTAAATGGAATGTGTGATACTGGCACAGGACCACCCAGCATGGTATGCGCACATCAGAGAAAGTGGTATGCTCTATGAACAAAGCATAATTGAAGTAACTCCAAAGAAATGTAAGATGCCCAAATTTAAATAATCCACCCCACCTATGCCCAACCTGTAGTAGAGCATTTCAAGGTAATACTGGCCTGATCAGCCACAGTCAAACACACTGAACACACTCTGACATAGGGATGTTATTTTGGTCCTCTTCAAAAGTGAAGGACAACAACCACGCAACCAATATGGATATAATACATAGGCGAGAAAACAGAATCATTCCTTATCTTCATTCAATGTTACACTCAAACAGACTTGCTTTCTTGTTTTCAGCCCAATATAAAGTTGAAATGGATATTATTTATCAAATCTCATAAAATTCAGGCTGGGAAATTTGAGATACCATCTGATCCAACCTAAATAAGTATATTGTGATGTATTTGTAATTAAATTGTGTTGATTCTGTATCTAATAACTGTCATTTGATTTGTCTTTGCTCTTTCCTACTATCCTAACCACCGTCTGATCTTCACTGTACGTTTTCCTGTAACCTCGGCCAAATGCCTTAATAAGCAGCTTTGCCTGCACATCTACATCTTTTTTTTTTTCTTTGTTGACTCCTCTTTCCTGATTCAAGGGATATGCTTGTGTAAATACCTGCACACACATACATATGTACATACATATGCTTGTAGATTTATAATCATATTCTCATATATGGTTTTGGGAAAAGAATCTGAGATTTGGAGAACAGCTTACAAGTAACCTAATTTAACTTCTTACCCGACTCAATAATCCATATTCAACATCCCTGATAAGGTAGCGATGTTTTCTTCCTCAGATTACCTTGTATTATGGTAAAATATACGTGCATCTCCATCCACTAGACTACAAGTTTCTTGAGGGCAGAGACTGTTTTACTTTTGATTTTGTATCTCCAGTGTGTAAGAATCTTGTAGGAATTAAATTCAATTTGCTCATTTTACAAATGAGGAAAATCAGGCCACGGGAGAGCATCAAACTTGTGTAAGATCACTGTGGTAAATATTAGAACCGGGACTTGATCCCACAGCTTCTGACTCAATATTTAGTATCCTCACACAGAGTCTCATTCTCATGGTCTTAATGTATCTTTATAATGCAGTTGCAGAACAAGTTCATTAAAAAATAAATAAATTTTCAACTTCCTTCGAGTCAGGTAGGTGTAATTCATGACTCACTGGTGAGTGTCTAAATGTTTGAAGTTCAGCTCTTCACCTATGCCTAACCTTTGCTAAAATTTCAGGCCTCTCTAGACTGTGGACTCTCATTACAAATCAGGCCTATGATGACTTGATTATTGCTTTTTTTTTCTTTTCAAAAAGCATTTGTGTTTTCTTTGGATACCAAGAGATATCTTTTCTTCCCCCCTCACAAATCCCTCCCCTCAAGTTAATGTGTAGCCATCTGGCCATTCCCTGCCCCCTGTAGAAAAGGACTGTTGCCATCACTGAGTCATGCTCTCACAGTTGTTAAACAGCAGGGATTATCAGGCAGGACAGTATTAAGTGGTATTTAACAGCAAGACCAAAGTCTTCTGTCAAATGCTTGACTTAGTGCTCCTTGATTGTTAGCATCCCAGAACTGAGACCTCTTGCACTGAACCATTTTTCATTCTGACAACAAACTACTGTAGCTATCCAGGGCTGCTTTGCTGGAGCTGACAGTCAACTATTTTTGTGGCAGAAATATTGCCAAGGAATAAGGATTTGGGGCAGACAGAAGACGTTTGTATCCCTTTTTACTCCAACTACAACGTCATTCTAAGCAATAGGTGTTCCCCATCGATGACTGGTTAATATATTCAGTATGATCCACTGTCTAGTCATAACAATGGTTGGGGTGGGGTGAAGGGAAAGGGGGTGTAAGCCGTGGACCTCACAATGTGGTTATCGAAAATGTGTATTACCTTCTCCATATCCTTCTTAATATAATTTCATGGACATCACTGGAAGAGGGTGAGATCTGGGTTTGCCCATTGATATAGCATTTTCTTAAAAAAAAAAAAAAGCTTTTCTGGTGTTCCATGCACTTAGGAAATTAATGTAGCAATTTTAAAAGTGCCCTAATACATGAGTCATGCAACTTATGATAAGATGGTAGAAGGGAGAAAAATAAAAGAAAGCACTTAATGAAGGTTTTATCTTCAGGGGAATATGTGACCCTCAGAACCATAAATTCTGGGTTATGAGACTAAGTTTTTTTTTCTGTCAAAAGTCAACTCCTAATGCCTGTGAATTTCGTAGCTCTACCAAAGAGGAATAATTTTAACAATGTATATGCATATTCTTAAATGACTATGGGCAGTGAGGTGGCACAGTGGATAGAGTACTGGGCCTAGAGTCAGGAAGACTCATCTTCCTGAGTTCAAATCTGGCCTCAGACACTCACTAGCTGTGTGACCTTGGGCAAATCACTTAACCTTATTTGCCTCAGTTTCCTCATCTGTCAAATGAGCTGGGAAAGGAAATGGAAAATCACTCCAGTATATTTACCAAGAAAACCCCAGCTGGGTAATAAAAAGTCTGACATGACTGAAAACAACTGAACAACAATGAAATGAATATATAATGGCTAAAGGACACAGAGATCAATATGGTAGATATATTGTAGAGATGATTGATCTCTTCTTTGTGTGGAGTACCTTTACATATTTTATGGGTACACCTGGTAGACTATGAATGGATTTTCAGACACACAGTCCAAATTTGTTCAACATTCAATAAACCTTTATTAAGTGCCTAGTGTGTGTCAAGAACTATGGTGGACCTGGGGATAGGGATAGGTACTAGACCTGTGATTTCAGTAACAGAGATAATTCCTGAAGAGGAAATTCTATCAACACAGATCAGTACCTTCTCTGCAATTTATAGTATTAGAGGGGTACTTAGAGCATGGAAAGATTAAACAACTTGCTTAAGACCATAGAGCCATTAGATATAAGCAGTCATATTTGAACAAAGGTCTTCTTTGTAGCAAGGCCTGTTCTGTACATACTATGCAATGAGATACAAAGACAGAAACAAAAGTTTCTTTTCCAAAGGAACTTACATTCTACTGAGGGAGACCATCTAGTAGAATTAAAAATAAATGTGAAGTTCATTCAAAATAAATGCAAAGTAATTTTGGGGCAAGAAAGCTCTAAAAACTGGGGTATCCATGAAGGTGTACTAAAGAGGAATCAATTTATAGTACTATTGGTCTTACAGATTAACAAATTTTCCAATCATTTAAGGTGGAGGTCAGGAGGCATTGCATCTAAGTCTATCTTCTTGGTTTATAAGATATAAAGTTGCTTGATTTATAACATGAAAGAATCACTTTCCTCCAGATCTTCCTGGGATCTTCATCTCTAGGCAGGTACTTTTCTTTTATATCACCAAAAATTATGAGTTGTATAGGCCATCCATAGATACCTAAGAATGCCATACTGTGTGGGATACTTACAGTACCTAAGACCGGGAACACACCCAAACTCAAGCAGACTTTCCCAAATGACTAATTGTTTATATTTTCCATGGAAAGTAAACAGAGAGAATGACTAAGATGTGGAAAATATATCCATTGGGTAATAAGATGCCACATGGACCAAGACAAGTTTTTGACATCAGCTATTCTTTATGGTTGAAATTTAAACTCAGTTTGGTTTGCTTGGTCTTCAAATAATACTTTCTACTAGTCCAGCACATCTGGTTCCTAATCAGAGATGACACAAGGAAATGTTATAATCCATGAGTGGGTCTTTTTCAATTTATTGGCTTAATTTAGTAACAAGCATATATACATTATATATGTATATATGTGTGTATGTATTATACATATATGCATCACATATAAGTATATGTATATATAATAGTGTGTGTATATATATATACATACATATAGAGAGACAGAGAGAGAGAAAGAGAGAGAGAGGGAGAGAGAGAGAGGGAAAGAGAGAGAGAGACAGAGAGAGAGAGAGAGGGAAAGAGAGAGAGAGACAGAGAGAAGTATAGACTAGAGAAAGAAAAAAACTCTCCTTTTGTAGTATGTGATAATCTATATGACACCTTTAAATGCAGTCACAGAATGCAGTTCTCTTCAAATGCAGCTCTCTTCTTCACAGATGAGAACAACAACAATGAATGATTGGAAATCTTACTGTGATGTATTCACTCAAAAGAAGACCAGATTAGTGTGGACAAACAAATAAATAGCTAGACTTTCTTTTTTTTTTTTAATTAAATATTACTTTATTTTTTCCTCAATTACATGTTAAGACAATTTTTAGCATTCATTTTTATAGGATTTTTAAGTTGCAAATTTTTCTCCCTCCTTCCTCTCCATTCCTCCTAAAATGGTAGGCAATTTGATATAGGTTATACATGTGTTATCATGCAAAATATATTTCCATATTAGTCATAGTTGTGAGAAAAAAGGAAAAAGTCAAAAGGGAAAAAAACATGGAAAATAATAAAGTAAGTGAAAAAAATATGCTTTGATCTTCATTCAGATTCCATTGGTTCTTTATTTGGATGTGGATACCATATTCGTTCATGAGTCTTTTGTACTTGTCTTGAATTATTGTGTTGCTGAGAAGAGCTGAGCCATTTATGATTGGTCATCATACTGTACTGCTGATACTGTGTACAATTTTCTTTGTTCTACTAATTTCACTTTGTATCAGTTCTTAGAAGTCTTTCCAGGTTTTTCTGAAATCTGCCTGTACCTCATTTCTTATTTCACAATAGTATTCCATTACATTAATATACCACAGCCATTCTCCAATTGATGCACATCCCCTCAATTTCCAACATTTTGAAGGGTCCTTTTTCCTTTTTATGATCTCTTTGAGATACAGACCTAGTAGTGGTGTTGATGGATCAAAGAGTATGCACAGTTTTTTTTTTTTATTACCCTTTGGGCATAGTTCCAAATTGCTCTCCAGAATGGTTGGATCAGTTCACAACTCCACCAACAGTGCATTAGTGCTCCAATTTTCCCACATCCTCTCCAATATTTATCATTTTTTTCTTTTTTCTCATATTAGCCAACCTGATAGGCATGAGATGGTTTCTCAGAGTTGTTCGAATTCACACTTCTCTAATCAAAAATGATTTAGAGTACTTCTTCATATACCTATAGATAGCTTTTATTTCTTCTTGTGAAAACTACCTGTTCACATCCTTTGACTGTTTATCAATTGGGGAATGGCTTGTATTCTTCTAAATTTGACTCAGTTCTCTATATATTTGAGAAATGAGGCCTTTAACAGAGATTCTTGCCATAAAGATTGTTTCACAGTGTTCTACCTTCCTTCTAATCTTGGTTGCATTGGCTTTGTTTCTGTAAAAGCTTTTTAATTTAATATAATCAAAGTTATCTATTTTACATTTCATAATGTTTTCTCTCTCTTGTTTAGTCATGAACCTGTAACTCACTTAACTTCTCCTTTAAGAATTTGGATGCTATACCAGTGGTGCATATATGTTTAACAATGATATTACTTCATTGCCTATAATACCTTTTTGCAAGATGTAGTGTCCTTCCTTATCTCTTTTAATTAGGTTTATTTTTGCTTCTGCTTTGTCTGAGATCAGGATTGCTACCCCTGCTTTTTTTTTTCTTTTTTTTTTTACTTCGGCTGAAGTATAATAGATTTCTCCAGCCCCTTACCTTTGCTCTGGAGGTGTCTCTCTGCTTCAAGTGTGTTTCTTGTAAACAACATATTGTTGGATTCTGGTTTTTGATCACTCTGCTACCCACTTTAAGGGTAGCATCCCATTCACACACACAGTTATGATTATTAACCGTGTATTTCCCTTCATCCTATTCTTCCTCCTGTTTGTCCTCTCTCCTTTCACCATTTCCCTCCTCACCAGTGTTTTGCTTCTATCTACCATCTAACCTGTTCTGCCCTCACTTCTATCACTCCCTTCCCTTTACTTAATCTCCTCCTCTCTTACTTCCCTGCTGGGTTAGATAAGGTTCTATGGTTAACTGATTGTGTATGATTCTCTCGTTCTGCCAATACTGATGAGAGTAAGGTTCAAGTGATAACCATTGCCCACCTCCCCATCTTCACTTCTGCTGTAATAGGTCTTTCACACTTCTTCATGTGAAATAATTTACCTCATTCTACCCTTCCCTTCCTTTTGTACCCAGTGTACTCCTCTTTCTCATCCCTTAATGATTTTTTAATGTCATTCCCTCAAATTCACCTTATGCTTGTACCTTCTATGTATTTTTCTTCTAGCTGTATTATTAGTGGTACAATTTTTAAGCATTACAAGTATTATTTTCCCATGTAAGTATGTAAATAGTTCAACTCCATTGAATCCCTTGTATTTTCTTTTCCCTTTTTAGGCTTCTCTTCAGTCTTGATGCTGTAGATCAATTTTTTTTTGTTCAATTCTGTTGTTCTTATGAAAGCTTGAAATCTTTATATTTCATTGAATGACCATTTTTTTCCTTAAAGTATTATGCTTAATTTCACTAGGACTTGGTTGTAGTTCTAGTTCCTTTGCCTTCTGAAATATCATGTTCCATGACCTCCAATCCTTTAATGTTGCAGCTGCTAAGTCCTGGGTAATATTGATTGTGGCTCCCCAATATTTGATTTTTTTTTCTTTCTGACCACTTGCAGTATTTTTTCCTTGACCTGATAGTTCTGAAATTTGGCTATAATGTTCCTTGGAGTTTTAATTTTGGGATCTCTTTCCTTGGGTGGTTGGTGGATTCTTTCAATGCCTATTTTATCCTCTGGTTCTAGGATATCAGGATGGTTTACCTTTATAATTTCTTAAAAGATGCTGTCCAGGTCTTCCTTTTGATTATAGCTTTCAGGTAGTCCAATGATTCTGACATTATCTTTCCTGTATCTATTTCCCAGGTCAGTTGTTTTTCCAATGAGGTATTTTACATTTTCTTATTTTTTTTTATTCTTTTGAATTTGTTTGATTCTTGATGTCTCATAGAGTCATTAACTTCCACTTGTCCAATTCTTACTTTTAAGGAGTCATTTTCCTCAGTTAGCTTTTGTTCTTTCTTTTCCATTTGGTCAATTCTCCTTTTTAAGCAGTTATTTTCTTTTTCTCAGCAGTTGACTTTTTTTTCATAATTCTCTTGCATCACTCTCATTTCTTTTCCCAATTTTTCCTCTACCTCTCTTATATGATTTTAAGCTCCATTTTGAGCTCTTTCATGAGTTCTTTCTGGGCTTGAGACACTTCCCATTTTTTTCTGGGGTTTTGCCTATAGGTGTTTTGACATTTTTGAAGTCTTCTGAGTTTGTGTCTTGATCTTTCCTGTCACCAAATAACTTTCTTTGGTCAAGTCTTTTTTTTTTTTTTTTTTTTTTTTTTTGCTCATCACTTTTGGTCTTTTTCCTTTCTTTTAATTTTGAGTTCTGCTTCTGGGGTGAAAAGGGCACTATCTCAGTCTTCTTGTGCCAGGGGCTACAGGCTTTGGCTGTTTACCTGGTGCTGCACTGATGTTGCCCTGAGACCCACAGGAAACCTTCATGTCTGGTGCTATGGTGAGAGTGTGGTGTGAAGGTGTCTGGAACAGCTGGAGGCCATAAGGGTCTGGTAGCTTACTTGGTGCTGGGCTGAAGTCCTAGTGCTGGTAACTGGCATGTGCTGAGTCTGGTGGGGTGTTTCTGCATTTCCCCACAGCTACAGTGAAGCATGTGGCTGGGCCCTGGTGCTGATGGTTGCCTGTTTGCTGAGGCACCCATGGCGTCGGCATCTACTTGTTTGCCTGAGGCTATGCTGAAGCACACGGAGTTCTGGCTGCTGAAGTTTGCCTATTTGCCAAGGGCTACGCTGAAGCAAGTTATGGTTCTAAGAGCTAGAGTCTGCCCATTCCCCTAGCTATGCTAAGGCACATGGTGGGGTTCCTGCTGGCTTTTGTTGACTTTTGCCTATTCCACTGCACTGGGGCTCAGGATCTCCCATGGTTTTGCTGAGGTGGGGCTTGCTCTGCTTGCTTACTGGGACACTTCCTGTTGTAGACTGTGTTCCCCCTTTACCTGAGCGAGATAGACTTTCTTATTTATCTTCCAAGTTACTCAGGCTAAAAGATTGTTTCACCCCATTTTTTTGTTGGTCCTGCTGTTCTAAGATTTGTTTTAGGGAACTATTTTATGATTGTTTCAAAGTGAATATGGGGGAGTTATGGCAATAAGTTTACTTTGCCATTTTGGCTCCCAGAAGTCTAAACCAAATAACTAGACTTTCTGAAGATTAGAGAGATTAACTCTTCAGTTATGAATCATAGCTAATGACAACATTTAGTTCATGTATGGAGAGCATATTGAAAACAAATCCACATGGGCAATAATATTAAAGTAATATATCATAATAGACACATTTATGAAATAAATTTTAACACATACAGTAAACATTATAAAATCATCAAATCTAGAACTAGAAATCATCGCAGGTGTCAAGTAGTTACTAGTATTAACAATATTAAGAATTACCTCAGGACCCAGCCTATAGTATGTTCCATCAAAGGGGCATGGGTAATGTCAAAGAAGGGGAGTGGCATCTAAGATTATGGGTACCAAGGATATTATTTCCCCTAAAACAGCCACAATGGTTGTGAAGGCCTGTCAAAAAACCTTGCTATACTGGTGAATTGAGCTTTGATGATGGGATTTAGCTGGTTGGTCAAGTACTCTAGTCAGTGTGGTTCAGTTGTTCATGAAAGCCAACGAAGTAGATTGAGTGGCCCTTCTCAAAATTATTATGATGAACAACTAGAAATGAAAGATTGTAGATTAAATGGCTCTCTTTCATGTTTAGTATTACAAGAAGAAAAGATGCACTGGAATACACCTGCAATGCCTTATGTCAATATTTTACCTGCAAGAAAAGCTTTAATTCACATGATACAGGTCACTAAAATGGGCAATCCATGAGTATACATGAGATGAACTGAGAATGTGAATGATTTCATTATACACTAGTACAACATCTCTTACAAATTATAAGTAAAAATTCATACTACTTTTTTGTCACTAGTATACTCATCATATGACTCTTATCTCTAAGTTATACAATAATGTATTGCAGAAAAATGGAGGATGATCACAAGAAATTATTTAATTCTTAAGTCAAGATTAGATGTATTATAAGTTAATATCATGATTACCTACCACACAAGGATGAGAAAACCATGAACTCTTCCAAATATAGTTCAATTTTCTGTTCAGACATTTTATACAAAACACTCTCATCTTGCATATTTTTAAATCAATAAACATTTATAAGAAAATAACATATTAGATAAGGAATAAAATGAGTATGCCAAAAAGTTACAAGAATATGAAGAGCATCTAATTATCAATTGGGTGATTATTAATTAAGTTACCCAAAATCATCTTCATATTTATATTTTCTTTATTTGTTACCTCAAAGCCCTTGATTCATTTTCATATAATAGCTTTTTCATATACTGTAAATATATAAAATAGATATATATATATATAAATATATTTATAATGAAAATGTTGAAGCATTCCACCAAAACAATAATGTGAAGAATAATTGATAGAAAACGTAACATCTCTTGGAGACAATTTAAGTCCCTTATGGTCCTTCTGATTCTTCAGCTCATAATTTCTCCTAAATAGAATTTAATATGGTTTTCAAGTTAATTAGAGACTCATGATAACATGTTATTAAATAACTATATATATCATTATACATAAAAATCCCTGTGTTATTTATGTATCTCTCTTCTCTCTCTTTCTCTGCTTTCCTTCTCTCTCTCATTCTCTCTCTGTCTCTGTCTCTCTGTCTTTCTCTGTCTCTCTGTCTCTGTCTTTGTGTATGTGTGTGACACTGAGTTATATGTCTCTATCCTTTGAGACAATTTTTCCTAATAATTTGGAGATGGAGAGTTGAGATATATATATATATATAGATATAGATATAGATAGATATATATAGATATAGATATAGATATGTACACTTATCTATATCTATATCTATATATATAATTCTTAACTAGTAACAGTTTAAGAGGAGATGGAAGATTTTGAGCTTGAATCTAAAGGTTAAGTTGAATCAAAAGAATGAAGCAATAGTTACATATACCCATGCACCAATTTCAGACCATATGCAAGAAAAATTATACTAAAAAAAAGCCTTGGAAGCAGAGAATAAAAATAATTTAAAACTAAATTATCTAATCCATCCTAAAGAATGAGTGATTCAATGAACAAATGGAAATATTCAGTGATTTCACTAAAGGTAATGAAAACAATGAGACAATGTACCAAAATTTGTGGCATGCTGTGCCGGTCGGGCTGTGCACTCTCCTTCTGATAGGAGCAGGCTGCCAGGGTCATACTTACCAGTCTTCGGAGCCCACCTGGATAAACATAGAGACGAGCCAATCTGGAGGTGCAAACACTCGAACTTTATTCAGAGGCCATCACAGCAAGGCCAAGCAGGAAAGCAAGAGCAAGAGAGCAGGAGCAAGAGAGAGTGAGCTCCGACCCCTACCGCCCCTATATACCTTCCTAGCCCCTCCTCCTCAGCCCACCTACCAGTGAATGATTGTAGGATCAGATACCAGAAGGGGATGTCTGGGGTTAGCGCTGCACCAAGGGAGAGGACGTGACAAAGGGAGCTAGGCCCGGATACCGGAAGGAGACGTCTAGGGTTAGCGCTGCACCTAGGGAGAGGACTAGACCAAGGGAGCTCGTTCTCTGCCGTCCCACTCCCACGTGGCACAGCCCCCTGCCTCAGGAGCACATGCTCCGGCTACTTCCCCGTATCCTGTTCCTACCCCAGTTCACCCCAACTCCACCTGGGACAGCCCCCTGCCTCGGGAGCATGAGCTCTGGTTACTTCCTAATATCTTGTCCCTGCCCCATGTTGCCACAACCCCCACGTGGCACGTAGCCAACATCAGACAACCCCTCACAATTCCCCCTTTTTGTTTAATTGAGGGGGCGGAGACGGGGTCTCAATACTAGGGCCTCGGATTTGAGTGCCTCTATTGAACCTCTAAGAATCCTAAGGAAACATCCTGATATAGTGGGTAGTAACAATAACAGTATAAATGCAAAAGAGCTATAAATGCCCAATGGGTTATAAGGGAGAGGATGGGGAAAGAGGTATGTTTAATCCAATCGCTAAGGTGATGAACAATATCATCAGTCTCGTGCTGGTGCCAAGTGTCAGATATGTTCCGTGCCAGTCTAATTAACACCCGCAAAGCCTGGAGAGTGTCATTTATGCTTTGTGAAAGGGCGTCACAAGTGGCGTTATGGTTTAAGGGTGTTACACAAATGGATCAATATTGGCCATCGCATGGCAACTGCTGTCTCAATTCCAGCCACATAAGTTCATTCCCAATGTCCTGGGTAGCCAATGCTATTTTGTGAATCTGCTCCTCCAGCTGCTGATCAATATCAGCCTGCACTTGGAGGGCGTGGGTGAATTTATTGGCCAGCTCCTCTATTTGTGAGGCAAGCAATTGCTGTCCGCTATATAAGTCCTGTATCTGGAACTCCTCGAAGATGGATGCCACCAACGCAAGTGCCCCCAGCCATTCTCTCTTGTGTCAACGATAATTGACAGGGATGCCCAGGGCACTGGAGCTGACGCAACCTGTGGCAAAGTCCTGATCGCGCAAAAAAGTGAAAACAGTTTACTTAGTTTAGTCATCCTAACTGTCTTTTCTTTCTGCTGTCTCTGAATTTTCTGTTGACTGTGTTTCTTCTCCCATCCTTGTTGTCTCTCCTGGGGCTTCTTCAACTCATTTTTTTTTCTTCTTTCTGGTACCCAGCTGCTCCGGCCATCAGGATCTGTAAGACATAAATACCCCAGCCCTCTCCACAACACTACGGATGGGCCTTGCCAGTTTCCCTCATCGTCCTTCCAGAGGACTTTCTGGTTAAGGGATGGTGCATGTAGTGATGTTTTTAAGGGGCCAGTTGGATTGCAAGTGGGTGGTGTTATTAGCTGTAGCATGCTGGGGGATAGGCCTGTGTCTCTATCTAGACAGAGAAAATTGTATGTATATAAAGCTTTATCCATGTCTGCTTGGGTAGGCCACCGCCCGGAGCCCCGACCTCCTACTCCTCCTTTTTGTTTACTGAGGGTAGCTTTCAAGGTATGATGGGCTCGCTCAACAATAGCCTGACCTGTGGGGTTATAGGGGATCCCTGTAACATGCTTAATGCCAAAGGACGTAAAGAAGGCAGTCATTTGTGTAGATAAATAGGCAGGCCCGTTGTCAGTTTTAATGACGTGAGGGATCCCCACAGAGGTGAAGCAATGGTACAGATGCTTAATAACTGATGGGGTGTTCTCCTTACTGGATACAGTGGCCATCATAAATTTGGAAAAAGTATCAATGCAGACATGGATAGCGACACGGCCAAGGTGAGTAACATCCATTTGCCACAAGTCATTGGGAAAAAGACCTCGTGGGTTAATCCCCTTTCTGGGTGGAGGGGGGAGAAAAGGAACACAGCGCACGCATCACCTCACAATTTGTCGAGCCTGTTCACGAGTTAAACCATACAGGTGTCTCAGGGAGCTAGCTGGTAGGTGTCAAAAATCATGGGCTTGTTCAGGAGGGGTGAGGACTGGCAGTAGGGAGCACTGTAAAGCATGATCTGCTACATCATTGCCCTCAAAAATGCCTCCTGAGGTGGACTGATGAGAATAAACATGGAGAATATAGAGGGGGTTGTTTCGCTGCAACAAAATTTGCTGTAGCTCACTCAGGAGAAAGGATATGGTGGAATTATGAGGTTGGAGGACAGCGTCCTCTATGCATCTAAGAACCTTTACTGCATATTGACTATCAGAGATTATGTTTATGGGCTCAGGATATTTATGGCAAGCATGGAGGATGGCAAAGAGCTCATTTTTCTGGGTAGAATCATAGGGGGTTTCTAATACTGTTATTTCCTTGGAGGCCTCATGATAAATAGAGGCCTTTCGGTTTTTTGTAGCATCAGTGAAAACATTTGGGCCTTGAACAGGTTCTCCCATAACCTTTCATTGGCGGGGTACTAAGGTTATTAGCTCTAGCATAAGGAGGAGCAGGCAGGAGGAATGGGGACTCACCTCGGCGCATTGGGAACAATGTGCCCAAGACCAATAGGTTTGCATAATGGCTTCTTGCTGTCCAGGTTCAAAAGCGAGTAAAGTAAAGGACGCTGCCCAGACAAGTGGACAGCCCTTTGTATGGCAGCTAAGGCTAGTTCCCCTAACATCTCATAATAATTTGGCAGCACCTTGTGAGCCTTCTTTGCATATACAAATTCTAACAATTTGGGACCTTGGTGTATAACACAAAAAGGACTCTGTTGATTGACCAAGGAGACCTCTATTCTACCTTTGGGGTCCCATCTGGCGGTCTGAGCCTCGGCAGCAAGTGAGAGTATTTGGGACACTGCTGCCTTAGCAGCAGCATTCCATGCCCGAGGGGAGTTCATATCTGAATTTCCCTTTAATATATCATATAAAGGCTGCATTACAGCAGGAGGAATGGGTGTGCGGGCCCTGAGCCATTGGATCTGTCCCACTAACTTTTGGAAGTGATTCAAGGTGGTTATCTTATCAAGCCGTAGTTCAGGAATTTGATTGCTAATAGAAACAGCCTCTATACAAAGGCCCAGGTATGTGAGTGGGTAGTTTTGTTGGACTTTGTCAGGGGCCACCACCAGACCATAATGAGCAAGAGCAGAGACAGTTTCTTTTACCAATCTTGCTAGTGTCTCATCAGTGCTAGTGGCCAATAAAATATCGTCCATATAATGAAGTATTGTGGCCTTAGGCCATTTGTCCCTGATAGGGTCCAGCACTCTCCCCACATAAGCCTGGCATAAGGTGGGACTGCAGCACATTCCTTGGGGCAGGACCTTCCACTGATATCTTAAATCTGGTCCTGCATTATTGGTAGTGGGTATGGTAAAAGCAAATCTCTTTCTATCTTCTGGGGATAATGGGATAGAGAAAAAACAATCTTGGATGTCTATGACTGTCACAGGCCATCCAGAAGGCACTAGGTTAGGGGAGGGGAGGCCAGGCTGTAGGTTTCCCATGGGCTCTAGGGTGGTGTTAACCACCCTGAGGTCTATTAACATTCAAAATTTCCCTGATTTCTTTTTTATTACAAACACTGGGCTGTTCCAGGGGCTGGACGTGGGCTCAGTGTGCCCCGCCTGTAACTGGTGCTGCACTATATCACATAAAGCCTGGGCTTTCTCTGCAGGGAGGGGCCATTGGGGTACCCAGACTGGGTTATTAGAACTCCATGTTAGAGGAGTGGGTCTGATACTAGAAAATTTTTGTTGTTGCCCAATGGCCCCAATTAAAAATCCTGCGGGGGTGGTATATAAACAGATGCCCCACAAGCCTTCAAAATATCCCTTCCCCATAAATTGTATCTCAAACCACCAACCACTGGGGTTGATTTGGAAATTTCCTTTGCTGTAAAGGGGAAGTCCAAACCACCGGGTAGAAGTCGGAGACATTCCTGATACAGACCCGAAGGCACATTCTGAGGGGGTTGAGCTTCTATCTGGTAAGCTTGTTGAGGGGCCCTTGAGGGGCCCCTTGCCCCATTTTCTGACTTTCTTGCGGCATTCCTTAGCATAATGGCCGGATTTGTTACAATTGTAACAAATTACCTTGGGGCAGGCTCCACCAGGTTTCTGGCGGCATTGCGCCTTGAAATGACTGGCTTTGCCGCATTGATGACACAATTTAGTCTCTTTTGTTTTCAGCACTTCTGATAGCCCTTTCCAAACTGCTGCCTGTAGGCGGGCCGCAAAATCTGGGAAGGGTTCATCAGGACCTTGTTTAATCTGGGTCATGGAGGGCCTTTGTTTCCCCGAAGCCTGAATCCTACTAAAAGCCCTTTGGGCACATTGGGAAACAGCTGCATACACTGTCGCGTCATATCGCATCTGATCTTCATTTTTCTCATATTTCCCTGCCCCCACTACTTTATGAAAGTCATCTAGGGGAGTGCGACTCTGCATATCTCTAACAAAGCTCTTTGCGATATCTGCAAACAGAGTCATCCATTGCAGGGTTTCTCCTGGCTTAAGGCATACCTTGGCAATGGTTTTCCAGTCATTCGGGGTCAGTACCTGACTATCAGCCAGGAGGGCCATCAATTCCCTGACATAGGGGGATTCAACTCCATAAATACTTACTGCCTCTTTTAACTCCTTAAACTTCTTCCATTCTAAAGGGGCCCAGGTCCCCCCTCCGTCGGATTCAAACACCGGGCAGGCATCTAGCCATGCCTTGGTGTCCATATCTCCTTCTGCCACTGCCTTCTGGAGCATTTGTCCTAGCCTGGTTGGGGGGTCCCCCATGGCCCCATAAGAGGGAGCTGGAGGAGTGGACAGGCCGTTCTCCTCAAAAGGGAAGTCTGGGGAAGGGGGCCACCCCTCCGGGTAGCTTTCCTTGCTATGGCTTCCTGCTCTCTTGCTCCTGCTGTCCTGCTCCTGCTCTTGCTTTCTTTTCCCTCGCTTATTCTCCCATTCCCTGTTTCCAGTGTCCTCTGCCCCACTCCCTGATTCTTCCTCACCACTGATTTCCGCTTCTTTCACTCTTTTATATACTTCTTTCCCTAGCACCTCCCGATCTGGGACCTTAACAAACATCTGTCCCATCTTCCTTCCTTCACCCTGTTGGTTACAGGTCTCGTCTCTCTTCCCGTGACCAGCCCAGCTGATCCGTGGGGCCCCTGGCCTATTTCCTCTGCCCTACGTTGGGCACCACTTGTGCTGGTCGGGCCATGCACTCTCCTTCTAATAGGAGCAGGCTGCCAGGGTCATACTTACCAGTCTTCGGAGCCCACCTGGATAAACATAGAGACGAGCCAATCTGGAGGTGCAAACACTCGAACTTTATTCAGGGGCCATCACAGCAAGGCCAAGCAGGAAAGCAAGAGCAAGAGAGCAGGAGCAAGAGAGAGCGAGCTCCGACCCCTACCGCCCCTATATACCTTCCTAGCCCCTCCTCCTCAGCCCGCCTACCAGTGAATGATTGTAGGATCAGATACCAGAAGGGGATGTCTGGGGTTAGCGCTGCACCAAGGGAGAGGACGTGACAAAGGGAGCTAGGCCCGGATACCGGAAGGAGACGTCTAGGGTTAGCGCTGCACCTAGGGAGAGGACTAGACCAAGGGAGCTCGTTCTCTGCCGTCCCACTCCCACGTGGCACAGCCCCCTGCCTCAGGAGCACACGCTCCGGCTACTTCCCCGTATCCTGTTCCTACCCCAGTTCACCCCAACTCCACCTGGCACAGCCCCCTGCCTCGGGAGCATGAGCTCTGGTTACTTCCTAATATCTTGTCCCTGCCCCATGTTGCCACAACCCCCACATGGCACGTAGCCAACATCAGACAATCCCTCACAGCATGCAGCCAAAGAAATACTTAGCAGTACCTTTCTATCTCTGAACATTTAAATCAATAAAGGAGAGAAAGAGCTGCTTTTGTGAAAAACATCAGTCTGTGATGGAGATAAACTAGAAGTCTTCCCAATAAGATCTGAGTGAAGCAAGGATGTCCATTATTACCATTATTATTCTATATTGTACAAGAAATGCTATTTAGTTATATAGCAGTAAGACAAGAAAAAATATCAAAGGAATGTAAATAAGTAACAAGGAAATAATATTGCCTGTCTTTGCAGATGATATAATGACATACTTAAATAACCCTAAAGAACCATCTAAATGTTAGTTAAAATAATTAACAACTTTAACAAAATCGCAGTATAAAAAATGAACCCACCAACAAAACCCAGCAGAAAAATAAAGAAAAATTCCATTTAAATTAAAATAATTAGAGACATTATAAAATACTTGGGAAGCTACCTGCCAAAACAAACACAGGGACTCTATAAACCCAATTACAAAACACTTTTCATACAAATAAAGACAAAGTTAAACATTGGAGAAATAGTAATTATTCATGGGTAGGCTGAGCCAATATAATAAAAATGACAATTCTATCCATTAATTTCCTTATTCATTGATATACCAGTCAAACTGCAGAAGAATCATTTTATAAAGCTAGAAAAGAATAATTACAAAATTAATTTGAAGGAAGAAAGGGTCAAGAATATCAAGGAAATCAATGAAAAAAAAGTGAAGTAAGGTGGCCTATAACATCTTTCAAACTTTAATACAAAGCAGAAACCATTTTAGTTATATAGTGTTATCAGATATAAATTAAGGGATCATGGAAAAAATTACTTGTCAGATCAATGAACAAGTGAAGATTTTATGATCAGACAAGAGATGGAGAGGATCACAGGAGTTAAAATGGATAATTTTAATTGCATAAAATTAAAGTTTTTGTAAAATTAAAGTATTCAAAAAATCCTAAAACAACCAAAATTAGAAGGAAAGCAGAGAACTGGGGGAAAGAAATTACAACATTTCTCTGATAAAAGGCTTCCTTTCTCAAATACATGGGAAACTGAGTCAAATTTATAAAAATAAGAGGCATTCCCCAATTGATAAATGATCAAGAGATATAAAAAGGCAGATTTCAGAAGAAGTGAAAGCTACCAATAGCTATATGACTAAAACAAACAAACAAACAAAACACATTTTAAATCACTAATCAGAAAAATGCAAATAAATATAACTCTGAGATACCTCCTCTCATGCATCAGATTGGCTAACATGACTGAAGAGGAAAATGATACAATCCTGGAGGGGACATGGAAAAGGAAGTACACCAATGCATTCTTGGTAGGGCTGTGAAGAGGTCCAACCGTTCTAGTGAAGAGTTTCTTGTGAAATGGTGAAATGGTGAAGTGGTGAAAAGGTAAAGCATTTTGGTGAACTATGCCCAAAGAGGAAAACAAAAACAAAAACAAACAAAAAAACAACAAAACTATGTATACTTTTTGATTCAGCAATACTGCTTCTAATTCTCTATCCTAAAGAGATTAAAGACAAAAGAAAAGGATCTTTATGTACAAAATATTTACAGCAACTCTTTTTGTGATGGCAAAAATTTGGAAACTGAGGGGAAGCCCTTCAATTGGAAGTAGATGAGCAAGTTGTAGTATATGGTTGTGATAAATTACTTGGTGATATAAGAAATGAGGAAGGGGGTGGTTTCAGGGAAAAAAAAGTCTTGGGAAGTCTTATATGACCTGATGCAAAGTGAAGTGAACAGAACTAGGAGAACATTATACTCTAACAGTGATATTGTAGTAATAATCAACTATGAAATATTTACCTTCTTGGATTGGTAATCCATGAAATACCAAAGGATTCATGATAAAAAGTGCTATCCACTTTCAAAGAGGTAGAGAAAGAGAGAGAGAGAGAGAGAGAGAGAGAGAGAGAGAGAGAGAGAGAGAGGAGGGGGAGAGAGAGAGAGAAAAAGAGAGACAGAAAGAGGGAGAGAGAGATCTGATGAATTCTAAGTGCAGATTGAATTAAATTTTCTTGATTTTTCTTGATTTGTTTTTACAACATAGCTAGTAAGGAAATGTCTTGTGTGACTTCACATATATAATTGGTATTTTATTGTTTGTCTTCTCAGTCAATGGGTGAAGGTGTGGAGAGAGGGAGAGAACTTGGAACTCAAAAATTTTAAAAATAACATATATGTGTGTGTGTGTGTATTTAAAATAAAAAAAAATTGGAGACTCCAAAAATCTCATTTATCAAATATTAAGTAAAATAATGGCTATAATTTTATACCATAAACTAGCATTTATCTAATATTGTAATTATGAAATTCAACCTTATAGTAATCTCAAAGATTTAACAAATAAAATGATTTTGAGTTGTAACATTATCACAGACTGAATTTTGCTCACATTTTATGGGTCATTGCTCCAAAAAAAAAAATCTAAGAGTAATATTTTAATAAATATTGCCATGACAAATCTCCAAACTACATCGAATGAACAACTTTCAAAATACAAAAACTCAGCAGAAAAAAATAAGTATCATATGGGAACAGAATATCCTTGTTTTCCTGTTTCCTCCTGGAGAAGTCCCAATGATTCCTTCTGTGAGCCTATAGAATTTTCATCTCAATACTTTTATTTAATTCTAAAAAGCATTTATTTTATACATCAGTGCAATAATTCTCAGAAAATTACATATAAAAACTACTAGCAGGATATTTATTTGTCCCAGGACCATTTTTATCTGAAATCCATTGAAAAGGAAAAGAGCAAGATAATGATAATTATCACTTATACAATTTTAAGATTTGCAAAGCATTTTATGTTATCCAATTTTATCCACAATAACCCTGAAACTAGGTGAAATAATAGCAATGTTTTATATATATATATATATAAATATATATAATGAATATTATATTATTATCTGTCAACTGGACTGGAACTCACCTCTAAACAGAGTGTCTCCAAATATCTTGACATATTACAACAGTAATATATATCATTATTATATTATGCTAATATTCCAGATAATTTTACTCTCCTGAAAATGTAAGTCAAATCATACATGTTACAGTGAAACCTCTTCACTTCCTGATGACAGTAATGCCATGGAAATAAACAATTCAGATAGATTTGTATTGGTAATAGTGTTGGCATTGATTCACTCCATTAAGGTTTGAGTAATTCCTTATGTAAATCATCATATTTGATCCTTAGAGTAACCCTTTGAGACAAGTGCTGCAAGTATTATCATTTTTGTGCAATGGATGAGGAAACTGAGTTTCAACGAGTTTCCATGACTTTCCCATAGTTATATAATTAGTTATAGTCACAGAGTTGGGACTAGAGGTAGGAAAGACAAGCAGTCAATCTGCTCCTAATAAGCCCATATGAGGCACATTCTAATATATTACCTTTGTGCAGTTTTTAATACTTCTATGAGTCAGAATTTTTCATTGGCAGTATGCTATATTCTGCATTGGCCTTGTAGCATGGCCAAAGGATAAGAGAATGACAGTCCTTGTATTTTACTGTACCTGCAATATTGTCAAGAAAGCAAGAGGTAAGCTCTCAGCATATTGTATCCTATTTTACTGGAATAATGATGAGAAGACATTGGAGAAAAAAAATCATAAAGAATACAGAACAGCTTGCAATTTACACTATTAGAGTGAGTAATCTCATGGATGAAATGATTCCTATTAGAGTATTGAATGTATATATGCTTAATGCCCAAAATTTCTGTTCTCTAGGACACATGGGTCAAGTTCCAAATGCCATGGTAAAATCTCAGTTTCCAATTGATACTAAGACTGTTGCTCATCTTTCATATTTGAAGAGGACCAATGACATCACGGATGATGCCTTGGCTCATGCATGAATTGGATTTAAGTGGGGCCAAGTTTTGCAGTCCTCAGCCTCACTCTTTCTTCCAGAGTCACTGAAGTCCAGTGGCAAGGCAAAAGTCAGGATGACTGATGATAGCCTGGGATACAAAGGATAAGCTCTACGCACTCCACAGCACCGGCTTCAGCCACCTTCATGGTTGTTGGAACAAATTCTTCTCATCTGCCCATTCCACTTTTACATGCTTGTGGTAGACACTCCCCTCATTCACTGATGGGTTTGAAGCCAGTTGGTTACCCTCAACCTGGTGTAGCTTGTCTATCTAGATGATTTTGCTGGATTGTGGCTGCTGAACTTGGTATAGCTTTTTGGATGTCTTTCTTTTTTGTTAGTATTCCCACTTAATACAATGCCTGACTAGCACCTCTGGTGTAAGGGCTTGCTGAGCTCTTGTCTGGGCTGCTTATCTATCTTTGGTGTCCACTTGTCACCCAATTCTCACTTGTGAGAGCAAGACATAGGGGATGTGAATGTCAAGCAGTGCCTAGCAGATCTCTACCTGTCCAACGCTTAAAATTTTAAATTAAAAAAAATTACTCCAATAAAAAAGGGGTGGGGAGAAAAACTATCAGCTTCATTTAATTTCACTCCTGGTTTGCACAATTGAATTAATCCTTAAAATGCTAGAGAAATTTTAGTTTTTATAGGCAGCTGCACTTGGAGTCAGATATACCTGTTTTAAATCCTGCTTTAGATATGTACCATCTGTGTAATCCTGGTCAAGTTACTGAAACTCTCAGCCTCAGTTTTCACATCTGTAAAATGAGGATAATAGTGGTCCTTGCCTTAAAGGGTTGTTGTGAGATGCAAATGACATAGTTAATGTAAAGTAAAATTAATAATCCTTTTGTTATAAGAGTAGAAGAACTTGATTGGCATTCCAGGATTTATAATTTAGAAGGTCATGCATTTATGTCTTCGTAGCTCTGACAGCTAATGGGTCTGGATGCTTGGGTGAGAAAGGGAATCTGAGTCATATCTACATGTTCTAGAAAGAGACACAAATAGCCTGTAAAAGAAGAGATGGAAAGACAGGTAATAGGAGACAGCAGCCCATCCTCATCTGAGATTTAAAGAACAGGCAGTATATGGACAAGTAAAAGATGAAATTGAAAAGAAAAATATGTAAGTGGGCTCAGCTGTAATAGAAAAGGGAGAGATAGTAGTGGGCCATCAGATTTCTGACAACATTTCAGAATTGAGGATTTGGGTCAAAGGCACTCAATTTATTGACCTCTTCAAGGACTGGGGGAAATTCCAAAAAAATCTACTCTTCAACAAACTTTCTCTGCTCATGCTTATCCAGTAACAGATAATATAATATCCTCTGCTTACTTCTTTTACCTAAATATTGCCAGAATTCTTAATTTTTCTTCAAATATAGAGAAGCTAGAGCTTAACAAGACATACACAAAAATTTAAATTAGTGAAAAATGAAACCTATATTTCCATGTTCAGAACTGGGGGCTTTGAGCTATTTTGCTTTGATTAATTACTTTTTATCTGATATAAACTCCCTAAAACAGCAGACAAAAGAACAATGTGGACTTGAGAATCATTATATTGTCACTAGGTTAAAAATGAACTAGATGTTTCACTAGGGAATGTCTAATTAAATAATTAGCTTCTAATATGAGAAAGGAGGGGGGGCAGTATAGAGAAAGGTCAGGTGATGTGGAGATTCATTTCCTCCTCTTCCCAAAGGGAGGCAGAGCCATCCACTGGTAATATATTCATATTGCCTGACTCAGAGTTAGGAAATACTTTGTAAAGCTTAAAGTGCTAGAAGTATTAGTTATAGTTTATGCATATTTTAAAATGATTATACATGTAATCAAAGGATGCCCTAATTTGACTTCTCTGAGGCAGAAAAAATCACTAAATTTGTATACCAACAAATGAGCCCCAAATGCTACTTTCTCAAGGAAAAGAAAAAAGAGATTATAATTGTAAATGTAAAAAAAAATTCCAAAAAAGTTATGAACAAAGTGCTATGACAAAGTCAAATATGCTTACACATATATACTAATATATTTTAATTAACAAAAATCTATAGGTCAATTCCTTGAATTTTTTACATACACATACACACACACAAAAACAACAACAACAACAACAACAACTGTATGTTTAATTTCAATTGAGATTATGCCAATTTTGTTCTAAGGGCTATTGAAACCTAGAAATAATGAATGTTTTCAGTAGCTCAATTCTATTTAATAAGCATTTATTAAATACCTATTGTGGTGTGCTTAGTACTAAAGATACAAAGACAAAATCAAAAACAATTTCTGACCTCAAAGAATTTATCTTCTACTGGGATTAAAATGTACACAGATAAGATGATTTGAGTAGTAAGAGTGTTAATAATTGGGCAATCAGGAAAAACTTGCCATAGGAGTGGTTCCTGAGTAGCACCTGGGGACCCTTTGAAGAAGGAAGAGGAAGTGCATTCTAGTAATGTGACAATACCTGTGTAAAGATATATAGATGGGAGATGATGAGTTTAAAGAATAGCAAATGGACTAGTTTGTCTAGAAAGCAGAGGGAATAAAAGGAAGGCATGTGAAATAAATCTAGAAAAGCAGACTCCAGTCAGACAGCAAGGACTTTAAAAGCTAAATTAATGAGTTTGTCTTTTGTCCCAAAGACAACAATACACTGGATTTTATTGAATAAATTCCTGTTCAGAATAAAATAGCTAATAACTAATTTTAGGGGTGCTTGGATTGGCTCTCTTTAACCCTTTTTCTGCTGACTAGAGTTTGCATATGGTATCTTGGGAATGTACAAAATGTATTTCTACCCTTTGATGAGTTGTAAGATCTTGGGCAAATCACAAAGCAGCTGTGTGGCACAGGAAGAGATCACTGGTCTTTGGGGTTAGCAAGACCTTACTTCAAATCCTGTTTCAGTCACTAACTAGTTGTATGATCCTGGGCAGGGCACTTAATCTTTTTCATTTTCTTTGTCTATAGAATTAGGATAATAATATGACTTACTGCACGGAGTTTTTGAGAAGACTAAATGAGATAACATACATAGTGTGCCACAAACCACAAGTTATTATTATTATTATTATTATTATTATACTTTTTCTTTTTTTTTAAGTCCTGTCTGATTCTTTGTGACCCTATTTGGGGTTTTCATGGCAAAGATACTAGAGTGGCTTGCCATTTCCTTTACAATTCATTTTACAAATGAGGGAACTGAGGCAAATAGTCATAAGTGACTTACTCAGTCACACAGGTAGTAAGTGTCTGAGGCCAGATTTGAGCTCAGGTCTTCCCGACTCCACTCCTAATGCTCTATCCACTGTGCAATCTAGCTGCTCTAGTATTTATTGAGTCTTATTAATATAATAGGGGGGTGGACTAGTTGAACTCTAATGCCCTTCTCAGCTTTAATGACAGATGATTCTATCATTATGCCATTGGGAATTATTTTACATTTATCATTTTAATTTCTATTTCTAACCATCTGTTGATGTAGGCAATATTACCACAGCCATGCCATGTTGATTTTTTGTTGTTTTTAGCTTTATTGTGACCTTTTATTTTTGCACCATTGTCATACCTAGATATGCCCTTTCCAAATTGCTACAAGACTGATGTAGACACTGGCCTGAAATGAAACATTTGCAATAATCCGTATCCATTGTTGTCCATTTCACCAGCAAAAGGAGGGAGAAGTGTGTCATTATCTTGCCTCTATGATTGGAATTATTCCTTATAATTCTACAAGTTTTATTTAATTTTATTGTTCTGTTTACATTGTTGTATTTATTGCCTCTATGGTTTTCTTGCCTCTACTTGCTTCACTCTCCATCAGATCATAAAAGTTTTACCTCTTTCTCTAAATTCCTTATTTATAATTTCTTATAAAAATATTCCTTCAGAAACTGGATGAGTGTTGGAAATCAATTGGAATGCATTGGAAATCAATTTTTCCTTTTAACTACCACTAAAACTGATGGTATTAATATATCTATCTATCTATCTATATATATATATCTATATACACGTATATAGGCATGTATACACACAAACACGCAAACTTTCTGCGTGTGATATCCTCAGCTGATATGCCCAGCAGTGGAGTCTCTGGGTCAAGCAATGTAAAAGAAGTAATATCTGAAATGTCTTCCCCCCACTCCTGACTCCCAGCAAAATAGACCATTTTTTTTTCTTTAAAAGTTATTGAAACTCTCCTTGAGATTTGATTGGCTCAGGAAACTAAGACTCAGGTCATTGATTGAGCTTCCTGATCACCTGGGTACAAAATGGAAAGGGTACAAAGTGCTAGATCCTCTCCCTCAGCCTCTAGACCATAGACCAGACATACAAATAGCACTGGGAAGCTGTACTCAACCAAATGCATGTTTTGAAAATGTTTCCAAGAAGGTTTGGGCCAATTTACAGTTCTACCAAAATTGCTATAGTGTGAATGTCTTTCCTCATAGTCTCCAGCATTGATTATTCCCATTTTTTAAACTTTGCTAATTTACTATGTGAGTTGAAACCTCAGAGCTGTTTCACTTGAATTTCTTTTAATATTAGTAATTTGGAGTAACATTTATATGTTGTTAAGACTTTACAATTCTTTTGAGAACTCTTTGTTAAGATTTTTTTGTTAAAATATTTTTTAAATTTAATAATTAACTTATTTTTAGTTTTCAATATTCACTTCCATAAGATTTTGAGTTCTAAATTTTCTCTCCATTCCTCCTCTCTTCCCTCCCTAAGATGGCATGCAATATGATATAGGCTCTACATATACATTCATATTAAACATATTTTCTTTTTAGTTATGTTGTAAAGAAGAATTAGAACTTAAGGGAGGTACCCAAGAAAGAGAGAACAAAAAGAAAGAGAGACAAAGAGAGAGATAGAGAGACAAAGAGAGACAGAGACAGAGACAGAGACACACACACACAGAGACAGAGAGAGAGAGAGAAAGAGATAGATAGATAGATAGATAGA
>NW_020954579.1:20504068-20510627 GCF_900497805.2 Vombatus ursinus
AGAGAGAGAGAGAGAGAGAGAGAGAGAGAGAGAGAGAGAGAGAGAGACCAAATAGTATACTTCCCTCTGCATTCAGACTCCATGGTTCTTTTTATGGATATATATAGCATTTTCCATCATGAGTCTTTTGGAGTTGTCTTAGATCCTTTAATTGTTGAGAAAAGCCAAGTCTATCAAAGTTAGTCATTGCACAATGTTGCTGTTACTACATACAATGTTCTCCTGGTTCTGCTCACTTCACTCAGCATTAGTTCATGTAAGTCTTTCCAGGTTTTTCTGAAATCCTCTAGCTCATCATTTCTTATAGAAAAATAGTATTCCATTACATTAATATATCACAACTTGTTCAGTCATTCCTCAATTGTTGGTCATCCCCTCAATTTCCAATTCTTGGCTACTATTAAGGTTTTTTGATGATATAGCAATTGATAAATGACTCTTGTTCTTATATGTTTGCATTAATTCTCTGTACATCTTGGATATTAGACCTTTTAAAAATATTTGAAGTATTTTCCCCCCATTTGAAAGTTTCCCTTCTTATACTAGTTGAACTGATTCTGTGCATATAATAGATTACTCCTTTGTAATATAATTTGAGATCACATTTTTTTATTAATTCCCTTGATATTTTTGACTTTTTGCTCTTCCAGATGAATTTTTTTCTAGTTCTATAAAATAATTCTTTTGAAGTTTGGTTGGTATAGCACTGAATGAGTATGTTAATTTAAATAAAATTGTCATTTTTATTATATTGACTTAACCTATCCCTCCTTGATTTTTGAGAGTGAGACACAAAATTATCTATACTCTGTTGCAATTTTTCCTGAATTAAAGAAATGTGGATGATTTTCCACCTCCCTTCCCTCAGGGAAGGTACTCAATTCATCAACAACAACAAAAAAGTCTATGCTTCCTGTCTGCCCCACCCTTGGCAATGCACCCACTCAAGATCTGCAGAAAGTTTCAGAGTTTAAATTTGTCTACCAGTCTGGGTCTAAAATGAAAGCAATTTGGATCTGTCCTAACAGGCTAAAACAAAATGTGTATATTATATCTTTCCCTCAATGAACTTCTGCCAAGTATATTATAGGAGACAAAATTTGTAAGTCAGTAATTTGTCAGCACAATGTCTTCCATTTGACCTTGTTGGAAACTATAAATTTATTGTAACCATGTCTGTAGATTCGAATTTGGGCCCCATGTTTTTGAACTATATTTAGCATGACTTGGTTTTCCTTTATTCTATTGCTGGCAAAACTCACAAGTTAGCTGTCCAGCTTGTACACTGATACAAACTTCTCTATCTCTATGAATGGAATTGCCTTTCTTGACTCTCAATTTCTATATCATTCTTGATTATCACTTAAGTGAAACTGCTCTTTAAAATTACCAGTGATTATTTTTAATTGCCAAATATGATACTATTTTGTCAGTCTTCATTCTTCTTAACTTACAAGTAACATTTGACATTTACCACCACCTTCTCCTGAATACTTATGCTAGTTTTTCTCTGTCATATTAGGCAACTAGGTAGCACAGTGCTTGGCCTAAAATCAGGAAAACTTGAGTTCAAATCTGACCTTAAAAGTTGTGTGACATGTATAACCTATGTCAAATTGTTTACATTTTCAATGAGTGGGAATGGGGAGTGAAAGAATTTGAAACTCAACATTTTTTTTAAAATGAATGCTAAAAATTGCTTTTATGAGTAATTGGACAAAAAATAAAATACTAAATAAATATATTTTTAAAATATGTGTGAGATCTTAGGCAAGTCATTTAAACTCTGCCTATGTTTCTTCATACTTAAGAGGAGTATAATAATAGTAGTTTACTTCTCAGGGTTATTGTTGTTGTACAGTCATTATGTTTGACTCATCATGGCCCTGTGGACCATTGCACACCAATACTGTCAATGGGGTTTTCTTGGTGAAGATGGTGGGGTGGTTTGCCATTTCTTTCTCCAATGAATCAAGGCAAACAGAGGTTAAGTGACTTGCCCAGAGCAACACAACTAGTGTCTGAGGCTGGATTTGAATTCAGCCTTCCTGATTCCAGTCCCAATGCTCTATCCACTGAGCCACTTAGCTGTTTCTCAGGATTATAGTGAGGATTAAATACTTATAAAGCACTTAGCACAGTGCCTAGCACATAATATGTGCTATATAAATACTATGGGAAATTTATTATACTGAACTCCTGATTCTGTTTCAGTCTATCTGATCACTATTCCTTCTTGGTCTCTTATGCTGGATCATCACCCCTTAACTGGGGTATTCTGTAAGGCTCTATACTGAATCCTTCTCTCTTCTTTATCTATATATTGTCATTTGGTGATTTATCAGTTCACATGAATATAATGATTAGTTCTATGCATATGACTTCTACATCTATTTATTAAGCCCTAGTCTCTCCTAAGATCTAGTATGATATGATGGGGGTTGGCTTACATGGATTGATATTTCTGTTAAATCTCTTTGGGTGGTGGTGGAGGCAAAATTTAGAGTCATAGCTTAAATAAAGTTGGTACTTGAATCAGAATTGCCATCTCTGAGGCAGATCATAATGCTTTTGTGACTGAGAGCTAAAATGCCCAATGTTACATAGCCAGTCAGTTTAAATTGTAGGACATGAAATCAGATCTTCCTTATTTTCCTAACTTGTAATATAGCCACTATTTAATTCTGTTCTCACCCATTTGCCTGCCAATCATATTGGTTCACTTGTTGTTCTACGTATCTGACACTCCATCTTCTGTCTCCCTTTGAACAGGCTGTCCCACATGCCTAAAAGACCCTTCTATTTTAGGCCAGGCCTGACTCAGGATGGTTTAGTGCTTCAAGTTCAGAATAAGAACTGATAGTATACCTAAAGGTTAAAAAGAAGAGGTTTACGAAGTCACAACAGAAACAGAATATTCAGGAGAGATATATCATTGATTCAGTAAGACAGTTTTCTTGACTCTATGTTAGTCATATTTGTCCAGGCATGAAAATCCTGGATAAAGGAGAATGCAGTTCTTCAGACACTAGCTTTTATATTTAGGCTACCAGGAAACTCTCCTTAAAGACTGATATTTTGGTATAGAACTATGCTAAAAGAATTACATGGGATATTTAATATGGCATTTGGGAGGCCAGGGAGAACTGTTCCACATGAGACTTTGGGGGATCTTTCCTTGCAAAAGTAGTGGGGATGGTACTTTAAAGTACAATGCTTGATCACCCTCAGGAGCCAAAGACTTTTTCGGTTTGGGGGAGGTGGAAAAATGTGATAAATATCATCATCCTAGTCCATCTTCTGGAGATGGTGGAAGGCTTGGTACAGAGTTTCACATAATTTGTTTAGAAAGAGATAGAGCTTTCACTCTTTCTCCTATAACTCACTTTCTCTCTAGGACTTTCAGTAAGGTTTTGTGTGAGAAACCTTTGAACAATGGGTCCAGCAGAAGTCCCAGCACAGAAGAGAAGTAGCAGCACCTATAGCAGTGCTTGGTCCTATATTGGGGTTGGAATGGGGAGAGGATAGCCTTCAGAACTCAGCATAAATGAGGACATTGATAGATCATGTCACATTGGGGTAACCTTCGGCACCAGAAGAGCAGGAAGAAGAGGGATAATATCAGAAGAAAGACATGTCGCTAGTGGTATAGGTGCTGTCAGATGTATAGTGGGCAATTACATGAGTCCCAGAGGAAAGGGCATTATCACGAGTAGTAGCAAAGCAGGTCCAGGGTATCACTTTGCTTAATGGGGTCCTAGAGCTAATGGGGCCCTTCTACATTGATGCCAATAGTACATATTGGATCTTGGACAATTATTTCCTGAGGATGGCTTGAAAGAACACAGGAAGATATTGCTGGAGTTGGCTAGCCTTCTGGCAACAGAAGAGAGGTAAAATTGTCAACCCAGTCCCTGTGGAAGAAGTCTCTTAGTAGAGACCTCTAAGGGAACAAAGATTTGTTATCACCATTCCAAGCAGGCTCCCAGCAAGGCAGAAATCCTGGCCAGTGGATCTGGAAACTGAGTGGGCAACAGGATAGAATACTTATTGTTACTAGCCTTAGCTCTGGGATAGGCTGCACACTACAGGGTAATGACATATTAGTTACTTTATAGCAAAGAACCCTGACCCATGACAAAAAGAATTAGATCACCATTGGTCCTTCGCAAGGTGAAGCCTTGGATTTCATGCCTCCATTCTCCTCTCTATTCTCTCATTCCTTCAGGGAGTTGTTATATTGATTGTTGGTACTAGAAGAGATTACATAGATTATAAATAATATATTAGAAAGAGAATGATGCCTAGAGTCTTCAAGTCCATCACCTTGTTTATTTATTATTTTTGGCTATAATTCTGCTTTAATTTTTCTTTTCTCTTTCTAATGCAGCTTGTGCCAGGGTTTCTGAATTCCTAATATTAGGGTTGTACAATCATAGCTCCAAAGCCATTTAAGTGGTAGAGAGTTCCCTAGAAGACTGTTAGGATCTTGTCACCAAGGGGTAGATTGTGGTATGAACAATACCTGACATACAGGCTAGGCTAGTTTTATTTTGTTTTATTTATTTCTATTTTCTTTGTTTAAAAGATACTGCAACCAGGGGAGAGAGCCAAGATAGCAGAGTAAAAGCAGTGACTTGCTTGAGCTCTCCCCTAAACCCCTCCAAATACCTGTAAAAAAAGGCTCTAAACAAATTCTTGAGCAGCAGAAAGAATGAAACAAATTTCAAGCCCAAAACAACCTGGATGGTTGATTCAAAAAGTCTGTTGAGTCAGGCTGGGAGAGGAGAACAGTTCAGTGTGGGCCATGCTGGCAAAGACAGGGCCTCAGGGAACCTGGAACAGTCCTCAGGGGATTAAATAAAGGGGAGCTGTGTGTTTACAGCCTTCTCAATCCAAAAATGCCAAAGACAACTCAGAAGGTCAGTAGGAAAGGTCTGTCACATGGTGAGAGATAGTGTAGCCCTGGGCTGGTGGCTGCTTCCAGAGCTCTTGACCCACAGATAGAGTGGGAAATTGAGTGACTGATCAGATGGGGACTGCAGGAATCTCATTGGTGGTACTGAGGCAGGATTTTCTTGCTTTGCCTGTGTTTAGATCTGGGTCACAATTCTAGGTGGTGGTCCTGGGGCAAGGAGGAGCACTGGTGTGGTGGAGCTTATGGTGGCAGTGGAGAGGGAATCCTCCTCACAGTTCCAAGGCAGAAAAGAGTGCTTGTGGTCACTCATAGACCAGAGCCCAGTCCAGGAAAAGAATAAACACCTTGCCCTTGATCATACCACCTTGGAAGAACAGAAACTTTACAGGTCCCTAGAAGTATCTCTGAAAACAGCTGCACAAAACCCCCCAAACATGGGACAGTACATTCTCCACACTGGAAGCAGACCCCTACCTTAACAAAGAGTTTAAAATTTAAGTAATTGGCTGGGATCATGAGCAAACTGCTCAGAAAATAGTCAGATTTTAGAATCTTTCTTTAGTGAGAAAGAAGATTTGTTGTAACAACAAAGTCAAAGCTCTTACATCCAAAGCTTCCAAGAAAAATATGAATCAGTCTCAGGCCATGGAAGAGCACAAAAAGAATTTTGAGAAGGAAGTAAGAGGAGAGGAAAAACTAGGAAGAAAAATGAGAATGATGCAAGAAAATCATGAAAAACTAGTCAATTTGCTAAAGGGGACCCAAAAAAATACTGAAGAAAATAACACCTTAGAAAATAGCCTAACCCAAATGGCAAAAGAAGGTCAAAAAGCCAATGAGGAGAAGAATACCTTCAAAAGCAGACCTGGCCAAATGGAAAAGGAAGTCCAAAAGCTCACTGAAGAAAATACTTCCTTAAAAATTAGAATGGAGCAAATGGAAGCTAGTGACTTTATGAGAAATCAAGAAATTGTAAAATAAAACCAAAAGAATGAAAAAAAAATAGAAGACAATGTTAAATATCTCATTGGAAGAACAACTGACCTGGAAAATAGAACTAAGAGAGATAATTAAAAAATTATTGGACTACCTGAAAGCCATGATAAAAAAAAGAGCCTAGACATCATCGTTCAAGAAATTATCAAGGAAAACTGCCTTGATATTCTAGAACCAAAGGGCAAAATAGTAATTGAAAGAATCCACTGATCTCCTCCTGAAAGAGATCCCCAAAGGAAAACTCCTAGGAACATTGTAGCCAAATTCCAGAGTTCACAGGTCAAGGAGCAAATATTGCAAGCATCCAGAAAGAAACAATTCAAGTATTGTGGAATCACAACCAGGATAACACAAGATTTAGCTGCTTCTACATTAAGGAACTAGAGGGCTTTGAATATAATATTCTGGAGGTCAAAGGAGACAGGATTACAGCTAAGAATCCCCTACCCAGCAAAACTGAGTATAATCCTTCAGGGGAAAAAATGGATATTTGGTTAAATAAAGGACTTTCAAACATTCTTGATGAAAAGACCAGAGCTGAATGGAAAATTTGACTTTCAAATACAAGACTCAAGAGAAGTATGAAAAGGTAAACAGGAAAGAGAAATCATAAGGGACTTGTTAAAGTTGAACTGTTTACATTCC
>NW_020954579.1:20515627-20545296 GCF_900497805.2 Vombatus ursinus
GCTGTCTTGGGATGGGGGGAGGGGTGAGATGGGGAGAAAATTTGGAACTCAAAATCTTGTGGAAGTAAATGTTGAAAACTAAAAATAAATTAAAAAATGTTGAAAGACACTGCAACCATCCTCAATTCTTAATTGTCTCAGGGGACTAAGACTGGATCATTGACATAGCTTCCCAGTGGCCTAAATACAAAATCTAGTGAATAAGAAGGCAGGTATTCAGATCCTTCAGGTTTAACCAGTGTACCAGAATGGCCCACCAAGAAGCAGTAAAATGCACTCAGTTGAATCAATGCAGTATCCTTGTTGAGTATTCTTTCTGCACTTTGATTAAGTAAACCTCATTTTGCTAGCTATTAGATGATTTCTGAGTTTTTCATTTCATTCTAATTGTAAATCTGACACACCAAACTTGCCAGCATCAGAAATGGCCCAAAACAACCCTCAAATGTAAAAACAAAACATTCAAATTCAATAAACACAATTTACAGAATCTGCTTGATGAATGGAGCCTACTACATCTATGGGGTCTTCTGGGGGCCAGGTTGTATTGAGTTAGATAGGGGCATTTTTTTTCCTGCACAATTATTTTGGATGCCTAAATTGAAGATAGGTTATATAATTACTCTCTAGTACCAGCCTTGGAAAGACAGCTCTGGGGGTTGGGGATATTGGGAAAGTATTGAACAATAATGCGTGAAGGAATGGTATAATTTTGTTAGAAAACAATTTCATGATTTGCTATCACAGGGAAAATGGAATGTGACCAATATTTACATTCTATGATTCATTACATATAGCCTGAGATTATGCCAAAGTTCCCTGGAGTTCCATGGACCCCACTTTGGATGTTACTTTTCTGGAGGCCTGAGAGTTCATGAACATGTACCTCAGACAAGTGAGCAGAAGCTTGGAATCCTACAGGCCATTAGGAACCAAATAGTCTAACCCTTTTAATTTAAAGAGGAAGAAACTGAGGTTGAAGGAGGGAAAGTGACATGTTCAACATCACTCAGTCAATTTATGTGGAAGGCTCCATATAGTATGTTGGTGACACAAAGATAGCAATAAAACAGTTCCTGCCCTCAAGGATTTTATATTCAAGGATCAAGGATTTTAAATTAAAGAACATATATATGCTAAATGCACATATTCATATGCATTTATGTAATATACATATTTAAGATATGTATACATATCATATACAACATATAACAAGTATAACATAATTTATAACACATATACATATTTACAATTGTAAAGTAGTTTTAAATCTGGGGGATCAGCATCAGTTTAATATGAGGTGGTATTTGAGCTGATAGTTGAAAGAAATTGTGGATTCTACAAAGCAAAGGTGAGGAAAAAGATCATTCCAGATATGGTGGAATGGAAACAAGAGACAGGATGCAATATATAGAGAAGAACAGACACTTCAGTTTGACAGGAATCTAGAGTTTGTAGAGTAATATGAAAAAAAAAAGTATTGGAAAGGTAGGCAGGACCCAATTGGGAAGAGATTAATTTTTTTACCCCATTTTTACCAACAGAAATGATTCCTTTATGCTTCAAATTCTTTTTTTTAATAGTAATTTATTTATTTATATTTTTGTTTTCAAAATTTACTTCCATAAGATTTTGAGTTCCAAATTTTCACCCCATCTCGCCCCTCCCCCACCCCAAGATGGCATGCATTCTAAATACCCCTTCCCCTAGTCCTTCCCTTCTATCTCTTCCCCCTCTTCTCTTATCCCCTTCCCCTTCAATTTTCCTGTAGGGCAGGATGGATTTCTGTACCCCATTTCCTGTATTTCTTATTTCCCAGTTGCATGGGAAAATATTTTTTTTAAACATGTGCTTTTAAAACTTTGGGTTTCAAATTTTCTCCCTTCTTCCCTCCCTACCCACCCTCATTGATAAGGCAAGCAACTAAATATATGTTATATATGTGCAATTATGCAAAACACTTCCATAGTAGACATGCTATGAAAAACTAACTCTATTTCCCTTAATCCTATCCCACCCACCCATTTATTCTATTCTTTCTTTTGACCCTGTCCTTCCTCAGAAGTATTTGCTTCTGATTACTCCCTTTCCCAATCTGCTCTCCTCTCTATCATTCCCCTACTCTCTTGTCTCCTTCCTCCCCCCACTATTTTCCTGTAGGGTAAGACAGATTTCTACACCCGATTGAGTGTATATGTTATTCCCTCCTTAAGTCAAATCCTATGAGAATAAGATTCACTCATTCCCTCTCACCTTCCCCCATTTCCCCTCCACTGCAAGAGCCTTTTCCTTTCTGGGTTTTTTTTGGGGGGATAATTTACCCCATTCTACCTTTCCCTTTCTCCTTCTCCTAGTATATTCTTCTCTCACACCTTAATTTTATTCTCCAGATATGACCCCTTCATTTTCAATTCACCCTGTGCCCTCTATCTATCTATATCTATATGTACCTACATATAATTTTTCCCCTCCAAATGCCCTAATACTGACAAAGGTCTCATGAGTTACAAATATCATCTTTCCATGTAGGAATGTAAACAGTTCAACCTTAATAAGTCTCTTATGATTTTCTCTTTCCTGTTTACCTCTTCATGTTCCACTTGAGTTTCGTATTTGAAAATCAAATTTTCTATTCAACTCGGGTCTTTTCATCAAGAATGCTTGAAAGTCCTCTATTTCACTGAATAACCATTTTTTCCCCTGAAGGATTATACTCAGTTTTGCTGGGTAGGTGATTCTTGGTTGTAATCCTATCACCTTTGCCCTCCAGAATATTATATTCCATGCCCTGCGGTCCCTTAACGTAGAAGCAGCTAAATCTTGTGTTATCCTGATTATGTTTCCACAATACTTGAATTGTTTCTTTCTGGCTGCTTGTAATATTTTCTCCTTGACCTGGGAACTCTGGAATTTGGCTATAATATTCCTAGGAGTTTTCCTTTGGGGATCTCTTTCAGGAGGAGATCAGTGGATTCTTTCAATTTCTATTTTGCTCTCTGGTTCTAAAATATCAGGGCAGTTTTCCTTGATAATTTCTTGAAAGATGATGTCTAGTCTCTTTTTTTGATCATGGCTTTCAGATAGTCCAATAATTTTTAAATTCTCTCTCCTGGATCTATTTTCTAGGTCAGTTGTTTTTCCAATGAGATATTTCACATTGTTTTCTAATTTTTCATTCTTTTGGATTTGTTGTACAGTGTCTTGATTTCTCATAAAGTCACTAGCTTCCAATTGCTCTATTCTAATTTTTAAGGAAATATTTTCTTCATTAATCTTTTGGACTTCCTTTTTCATTTGACCAATTTTGTTTTTTAGGGCATCCTTCTCCTCATTGGCTTTTTGGACTTCTTTTGCCATTTGGGTTAGGCTATTTTTTAAGGTGCTATTTTCTTCAGTATTTTTTTGGTCTCCTTTAGCAAGCTGTTGACTTGTTTTTCATGATTTTCTTGCATCACTCTCAGTTTTTCCTCTACTTCTCTTACTTGCTTCTCAAAATCCCTTTTGAGGCCTGGGACTGATTCATATTCTTCTTGGAGGCTTTGGATGTAGGAGCTTTGGCTTTCTTGTCTTCTTCTTCTTGTATGTTTTGATCTTCTTTGTCACCAAAGTAAGATAATATAGTCTGACTCTTTTTGCACTGCTTGCTCATGATCCTGGCCAATTACTTGAGTTTTAAACTCTTTGTTAAGGTAAAAGTCTGCTTCCAATGTGAAGAGTGTATTCTCCCAAGCTTCGGGGGTTTGTACAGCTGTTTTCAGAGGTACTTCTAGGGACCTGTAAATTTTCAGTTCTTCCAAGGTGGTATGATAAGGGGCAAGGTGTTTCCTCTCCACCACCACAAAAAGCTTCACCACACCAGCCCGCCTCTTCACTCCAGGACCGCTCCTCAGAACTGTGACTCGGATCAAAGCACTGGTAAAGCAAGAGATTCCTGCCTCAGCACTGGCAAAGAGATCCCTGCAATCCCCGTCTGAGCAGCCACTTGATTCTCCCTCAGTCTGTGGCCCAGAAACTCAGGAAAAAGCCATGGTCCCGGGCTGCCCTCGAGACTTGCGGCTGAGACCTGGCTCCTCTCTCACCATAGTCACAGACTTTTGCCACTGACCTTCCACATTGTCTTTGGCGTTCGTGGGTTGAGAAGTCTGGAAACCACCACAGCTGCCCTCGATTCAGTCCTCTGAGGCCTGTTCCAGGGTTGCTGTGGCCTGCGCGCCTACACTGAACTGAGCACCTCTCCCCACCCAGTGAGATATACCTTTCCTATCAACCATCCAGGCTGACTTTGTCTGGAAATTTGTTTCACTCTGTCTTTTTGTGGGTTCTGCTGCTTTAGAGTTTGTTTAGAGCCATTTTTTTAGGTATTTGGAGGGGTTTGGGAGAGAGCTCGAGACAGTCACTGCTTTCCCTCCGCCATCTTGGCTCTGCCCCACTTAATGCTTCAAATTCTTTAAGCTCTTCTGAATAAATATCCTAGAATAAATACAAATATACCATTTTTGGTTATATCTACCTAGTAAAAATGAAGATAAGAATTGAAGGATTGTTAAAATAACTTGATCAAAGTATGACTGGTCAATCCATATATCTGGATCTAGAATATAATATAGTATTATAACAAATATATATGTATATGCATATATACATATAGATATGTATATTATATGTGTATATACATATATATATATATATGCATACACATATATGTTGTATGTGTATTCTCAATAAGAGTGTTAGCCCTACCCCCCTTTTTAGGAGATACTAGTCCAGATCTCAAATATATCAATGTAGTTATCTATACTGATTTAAGGAGTCCCTAATGGGGAAACTCCTTCTACCAGTGCAAAATAGCTGCTTTTTAAAAGGTATAATCTTACAGAAGTGCTTGGGACATTGAGTGGTTTGCTCATTGCCATAAATCTAGTATGTTTCAGAGGCAGGATTTGAAACCAGATTTCCAGAATCCAAAGTCAACCTTCTATCTTCCATGTTGTACTGCCTCTCTTTCTCCACCATACATAATTACTTTCTAAGAAAAGCCTTGGATGTCAAGTCACACAGACTCATTCATTTGTTCTTCTCTATTCCCTTCCACCCTTGAACTATACAGAGAAAGATATCACAAGGATGTAGTTAAAATAAATGACTAAGGAATAGGAACTACCCATTGGGAGGAATAAAGGTATGTGGATTGTCCTGACTGACAACACCCACATTCCAAAGGTGGCGGCCAGAAGAGGGAGAACTGCCCCCCCTTTCAGCTTCATCATTAACTTCACAAAGAGGTACAGATGTTACACATTCATTGAAAATTCATTATTTTATGAGTCCCTTAGCAGTTGTTTCATCATTGGTACTTAGTGAGAACCTTCCTTAATGAAAACCTCAATGTGTCACAGGCACATTTATAACTCAGACTGTCTTTGATTATAAATACCTGGCTTCCGTCTGCAGCCTAAGTAATTCGGAAGCATTTTCAAACAAGATGACCTAGCAAAACTAGCTTTTCAGTGACTACCAGAAATGGTCCATGGCCATCACGAGGCTGTCCTTAAGTCTTTAACTGTCTCAGTCCTTCTAGGCATTTTTCCCCCCACCACTCAGCAGCTTAATGCTTGGAGAATTTCCCAACACCAGTTGTGCCTGAGTTAAAAATCAGCTAACACCCACAGAAATATTTTTTCTTCATGAATTGAGCTTTAAATCATTACCTTGATTTAGTGAGAAAATAGAATTGGACAATAGTCAATGTCTCATTTGTATATATTTATATGAACACTTTAACTTGGGGGGTATCTGCTAACCAAAGATATACAGCCATTAACCTTCAGCTAAACAGCTTCCCAAAAAGCCTTTTCAGGCAATAGCTTTTAAATGCACAAGCCACTCAAATCTAAAGGCACAGATATTTGAAGTATACACAAACATACAAGCCTTTTAGATAAACACATTTTCAGGGAGCTTTTGATGAAAGTGATAAGTTACATTATTACCCTTCAGCAGACACTTATCAGCTATAAACATAGGGTGGTTTAGGCTAGAAATCAACCCTCAGGGAAAAACTGAGAGGATTCTGGGACTCACAGTTATATAGATCAACATGAACCTGAGACTCACTTTTATTTTCATTTATTAAAAAAGTCTGCGGTCCACTCCTTCAATTTCAAATCCATTAGCATCCTGCCTCCTTAAAGGGAAAGGGGAAAGTAACTAGATTTTATGGACTGATTGCTGATGGCTAAGCTACTGCTCTATTGGCTTTGAGTGCAGAGTTCATTTTAGATACATTATCCATAAACCAGATTTCCAATAGAAGTCATAACTCATAATAGGCTTGGGAAATGAGCAGAGGTAGCTTGGTCAAAGCAAGGCTGCAGACAGGGCTAGGTCACCTAAAAGTCTAATACACTGTAAGCATTTGTATAAGTGACCAATTTTCTTCCCACTTCCACACAATTATGTTTCTTATATGCAAAGGTTGGTTTCTGTCTAGCTGGACACCAGATGAACTTGAAAATCCTATAAAACGCAGATTAGAGCAGGAGTTTCAAGCATTTTCCCTGTCATGCTCTCTCAAGCAACGTATTTGTCAACTTATGTAACTCCTTTCTCCTTGCCACACATATTCAGCAACTGACTTTCCTGATGTAGAATGGTGTGTTAGAATCATTTTCATGATGTACTTAATCCCTTTCAACAGATAAATGCATTTTATTACTGGATGAAAAGATACCAATCATAAGATAGGTTCATGTGTCTTTACATTTCAACCTTAAATGTAATATTATTTAAAGGCACTGGAAAAATTAAGAAGAAAATTTGAAGGTAAGTGCTTATTCAATCTTATTTTAAGTCCTCTTATTTCAATGAATCAACCTACAAATATGTGTTATGTACTCACTAGTAAAACAATCCTTACTCTTAGGGAGCTTACATTTCATTAGTGAAACACCATGAAAATATAAAAGTATTTCAGAATAATCGCATACTCTAAAATACTATGGAGTTAGAATGGAAAAGCCATTTTAGCATTTTCATTGAAAAACAATTAAAAACTGAGAGATCTGAGAAAGAGGATTAATTCTTATAATTAATGTGGAGAGGAGAGGAGTAGTGGATAGAGAACTGTACTCTGTATCAGGAAGACTAATGTTCATGTCCTATCTCTTACATACTATGACTGTGGTATGTCTTAACCCTTAACTTCTCTGGGTTCCAGACAAATTTCTTAGAGTGTAAGTTCCTAAGCAGGTGCTCAATTTCAGTGTAAATTGTATAGAGAGTAGAAAAAATAAGTGAAGAAGAGGGAGGAAGAGAGGGAGGAAAAGAGAGACAGAGACAGAGACAGAGAGAGACAGAGAGAGGACTAACAGGAACATGGGAGACAATGTTATTATTATTATTATTTTTTGACAGCACCCACTCAGTCAGTTACTCAACCTGACTAATGTAAAAGTTTGTTCATATAATTTAATCAACTTTATCTTTCCTTTCAGCTGGAGGGTGATTTCCTCTGATTTACCCAGATGATTGCTTTAGATTTCTATTTCTCTTAGTAGTGTAACTGTGGGGAAAGTTATCTCAAATTATATCTTGTCTACTCATTCAAAACTTCTAATCATTCATATATGTTTCTAGTAGATTAACTGATTATTATTTTTCCTTTAATGTTCTTTTTTTATACAATAAACAATCCTGATTTACCTATCCTCTTCAAGGATTTGCATATAATAACAATAACAACAACAATAATAAATAATAATAATAATTGTAGCTATATTCATATAGCACTTAACTATGTGGCAGACACTGTGCTAAGTGCTTTACAATTATTATTTGATTTGATTTTCACAACAACCCTGGGAGGTAGGTGCTATTATCATCCCCATTTTACAGATAAAGAAACTGAGGTGAACAGAGATTGAGAGAGTTGCCCAGGGTCACACAGAGAGTAAGTGTCTGAGGCTGGATTTGAATTCAGGTCTTTCTGATTTCAGATTCAGGACTCTATGCATGGCACCACCTAACTGCCCAAAGAAAAGCTATTAGCCAAAACTAATTAACACAGCCTTTACCTTTGAGAACATATGCAACATTCCTCACCCATTACTCCATCACCTCTTGGCAGAGAAGAAGGAGATGTGTTTCACCATACTAGTTCTTCTGGAACTGATACTGTTTATTTAATTTAATCTGAGCTCAGCTGTGTTTTAGAGTTGTTTTCTTTTATTATTGTCATTTTATATATATATGTGCATACATATATGAACATATATGCATATATACATATGTGTATATATATACATACATATATATCCATCCTGATTTTGCATTCTTCGCTCTTCATCAATTCATATAATCTTTTTCATATTTCCTTAAAATCTCTGGTCATTTCTTACTGTGCAATAATTATATATTAGAATCATTTACAAATGGAAGGAAACTTTGTTTATACTTCTATGCTACCAAAAAATACTGGTATTTGGATATTCATGGGAACCTTTCCTTCTGACTTTGGCTTCCTTCGAATATATGCCCAGAAGTGGTACTGTGGGGGTGAAATTAGCACTTCATTGACTTCAAACTGACTATTTGGAATGAAATGCCAATTTAACTCACCCATTAATTAATTGAAATCTCTGAAGTGATTCAATGAATTGATTAAACTGAACAACATTTTCCCTCTTCCAAATCTACTGATTGTTTGACCGAATAAGCTAAATTGACAAGTTGATTCGGTTTTATTTAAACACAGCCTCAGTGTGACTCTCATTTCACTTTCTTGATGTTTTTGTATAAGAAACTCAGTCTAGGATAAGATACAGTACAAGATGGCTCTTGGAAAGTGACCTGAATTATCTCATGAGAAAGTTGAAATTATTGTTTCTGTAAGTATATTGGCACATCTCATTTTGTATTAGGCTAGAAATAAAATTATTTATTCTTTTGTACCACTTCAGCTTTCTAGGATGAATGTTTAACTTCCAAGATGTATTACATGGAGTACAAAAAGTGATAGGTTCCATTTCCTTATACTACACTAATTTGTGTACACATTGTATTTATCTAGTTGAATAGAATATAGCATATTATAGAATATATCTACCATAAACTATATGAAGGAAAGGATTGTTTCCTTTTTAGTTATGTATCACTAGAACTTAGCATATAGTAGGCACTTAATAAATGCTTGTTGAATTGAATTGGATAATTTTGAAACAAGAAATACATTTGAAATATTTTGAATAATTAAAACGGTTATGCAAATTTAAGGCCACTAAGTGCTTTGGTGGATAGAGCACTGGGTCTGGAGTAACAAAGACCTGAGTTCCAAAACAGATTCATACATTTACTAGCTGTGTAACATTGGAAAGTCACTTAACCTCTGTTTGCCTTAATGCACTGAAAAAGGAAATGACAAATCACTACATTATCTTTATCAAGAAAACCCCACTGACGTCATGGTCCATGGAGTCACAAAGAGTTGGACACAACTGAACAACAACAACAATGCAAATTTAGGTAATGGTGGTATCAAGAAATAAGCTATGAGATTGGTATAAAGAAATTTAAGTTCTCATCTCTGGTCTAACACATACGAGGTTTTTGAGCATAGGCAAGTCATTCCAGTTCCCTGAGCTTCAGTTTAATTGTTTATAAAATTGAAATAATTTGCACTGCAAATTTTACAGGGTTATTGTAAGGAAATTATTTTGTGAACTTTAAAGCACTATAGAAGAGTGAACTATCATTATCCTCAGCATTCAGGGATGTCCACTGTTTCTTTATGCAAATGACATTCTGAGAATCTAGGGATCTTCACTTTCTTTTCCATTCCGGACTTTAGTCCAACCATTTTCCATTTATTTGTTCAGTCATTCATCCACTCACTTGTCTATTTATTTGTTTGTTCTTTCATTTATTTGGTCAAAGGGGCAGCTTTGAATTCAGAAGACTTTGCTTGATAGGAACTTTTTAAAGCCTATCCAGTAATCACCAAATTGTCACTCATCATAGAATCTTGATCCACCATGGACATGGGATATATATTGACAGGCTTGCTAACAGGAACTGTTAGCATTAATGTTCTGGCCTCTTGAACTCTAAAGATGTTTCACATTACATTCTTTGATGGCCCTGGCCTCAAGCTGAAAGATACCAGTCTTTCATCTAAAGACATGTAAATGCTCTAAGCTTTTAATCTATAGGATAATGAAGTAACTTTTTTTTAAGCGATTAGTTAAACTCATTTTTTTCTAGTGCCCAGAACTATGATACAGCACCATTTTTTGATAGGAAAATAAACCTGTTGCAGTTAAGGATTATCCCTCCTTGCGGAGGGGTGGGGGTGGGGGACTCCAGAATGGTGATTGGTGGAGAGCAGTATGTTATTTACTACGTAGCTTTTTTAGATTTGGGATCTTCAAATATAGTAACTGGTTAATAGGGATGGAAGTATAACTGAAACATTCCTTGATTCTTTCAAGATTAGCTAAAGAGAGTCTTGTATACAGTGCCAGGTTCTATGGGGCCACGTGAGCCCAGATAGACCCTTTATCTGAGTTTATTATGAAAAGAGGAGGCTTCTTTGTCTTGTTTTAGGGGTTAAAGCAAAAGGCAAAGGATAATTTATGGTTTGGGGACACATGTCAGCTTTATGACAAATGTTCAGAAAATAGCTTCCAGTTGTACTTTCATGTAAGGAATCAAAAGCCTTGTAATGGTACTTCATTTTTTCTTCTCAAAATTCTGTGGGTGAAATGATAACTCAAATTCTGTTGCAGAATAATAATTAATTTGAACAATTCAAAAATCTTAACAAGGTAGAAAGGCTTCATTTATTAATGTAACTATGTAAAAATATCAATATGTGTGTGTGTATTTCATAGCAATCAGCATCAATTTCTTTATATTCCTTAAACTGAGGAAGATAATAGTACTTCCAGGTATAAAATTCTAACAGTCAAAACCCATACTCTTATGCTCCTAATATATAAGAGGTCTAAAATTACAGAGAACAGATACTATGGAAAGCATTGAAGCCATTGAAGTTGAATTGCCCCTGCTCTAATCTCTACTTGTACCCTTGGTTAAGAGTCTTTGCCAGGTCATCTGGTTGATTGTCGCCTCTTTCTTATTCTATATTCAGTCTCTTTTTTCTACTAGTTCTAGAAAGGAAGTCAAAAACACACACAACTTTCTCTCATCCAACCCTAAAAGCATATGTGTGACACGTGCGCACATACACACACACTCACACACACACACACATCAACACACACACACACCAACAAAACAAAAAAATGGACCTGATCCTACAAGGCCCTCAAACTATCATCTTATTGCTTTTTTCTTTCCTGTCTCCAATAAATCATCCACACAGCTGTAGAAGTGATATTCTTAAAGTACAAGTGTTAAGATTTTCCTCTCATACTGAAAAAAAAATCTTCAGTGACTTTCTATTGCCTTTGAGTTAACATGTTAATTACCATTTAGCATTTAAAACTTTTCACAATCTGTGCCCAGGTTAATTTATTACCAAACTTATTGATAAGTACTAAGTATACTATAGTCTAGTAAATCTAGCTGACAGTGTTCATGCCTAGCACTTCTTCTCTTATCTTTATCCATTGCTACAACTTGTCCCCTATGCATGGAACATACCCTTTCTGAATGATTTCCTTAGAATCTCTTTCTTTAAACTTGAGATCATGCAGCACCTCCCATGTGAGGTTTTCAGATAGTCCAAAGAAACTTGGTCATTTCCCAAGGGACATTATAAATTACCAAGCTAGTTAGAACCAGAATCATTTCTTGGAACAAGTTTGGCTTTCCAGCACGTCACTAAGTAGAAACCATCTGGATAAGAAAGAGAGAACACTTCTTCACCCTTGGCCAGATCTCCTTCCCCAGATTTTCTCTTGGCCAGGAGAGGACATTTAAGGTTTCTAAAAGTATGGAGGATTTTGGCCTTTGCTTCTCTCTAGCAAGGTCCTAGCAGTATCACTGATGAAACTGCACACATTAGGAGCCAAGGACAGACTGGATACAGATTTGTTGTGTTTAAGGGGAACTTCTTGGGTACCTTGCAAGTACTAGAAAAGGATTTCAAGCTGCCGGGAGTTGTAAATTACCTTTATACTCCATGTGTTCTGTAAGTTGGATCTCACTTTACCCTTGATTCTGCTTATGCTTGTGAAAATGTTTAGTGGATGGAATTTTTATACCAAGTGTTTTAACTTTACCATATTGGTAAAGTCCCAATTCTAAAGGCACTTTAAAGCTGACTAATTAAATAGATTCTCAAATGTTAATCATGGGGACAATCCTACTAGTGGAAACTTAAAGTGATGGCATTAGAGTGAAGAGGTAAAGAGGACTCTTCATTCCTTAGAGTCCTGACAGAAAGATGTAGTCAAATTCTAGAGACCTGATTTGTCAATGGGATCAGGAGTTTGTCACAGACATCATATAGTTAGTTTTGGTTTCACTTTTTTCACTAGGCTCCTTCTGACCCATGACAGGAAGTTTTACTTTAAGGATGGGAAGTTATTACAATATTTCAGTGTCTGCATGGTTCAGACTTTCTCTATTTTAACCTACAAAAGATAGGTGATAGAAACATCTTATTTAATGTGCCACACACATGATGGGTCTTACTTAAGCATTCACTCCACATGACTGTTTTACTAAAAGTAGTCTTTAAAGCTATGATTACCTTCACTTGTCATCCTATTACACTTTAAGGTTAGAAAACATTTCTTATAGGACCATTTCAAAGGAGATTACATCACCACAGCCCTGGGAAAGGGTAGGTTCCAGAAGCAAAGTCTGAAATCAGGCAAATTAAAGGATCCTTGCAAGTAGATACAAGTATTCCAGATTATGTACCAGTGTGTGTTGGATGGGAAGCAAAAAAATACTAAATCCTCTAGTCAGGCAACAAGTATTTAAAGTCGACTCCCATTTGTTTGCCCTAAGTAAGGAGAGTTCAAATAATTTTGGGAAAAAAATTTAAAACAACATGAAATGTCATTACAAAAATCTAAATATATTTAGTAACTATTCACTTTTTATTTTTTAAATTTGTTATTCACTTTTAACACTTTAAAAAAATTGAGTTTCAAATTCTTTCCCTTACTCTCACCCCTCTTCCACTCATTGAAAATACAAGCAAAATGATATCAATTATGCATTTGAAATCATGCAAAACATATTTCCATATTAGCCATATAGTAAAAAAAAATAAAGTGAGTAAATTATCCTTCATTTGCATTCAGAATTCACCAGTTCCCTTTCTGGAGGTAGATAGCATTTTTGCTTTTAATCAGGAGTCCTTTGGAATTGTCTTAGATATTGTATTGATGACAGTAACCAAATTTTTCATGGGGGACAATCATTGCAACACTGCTGTTACTGTGCACAATGATCTCCTGGTATTTCTTACTCCATTTTGCATCAGTTCATATATGGCTTGCCATGTTTTTTTTTTTCTATTTTTGTTTTTTACCTGAAACTACTTCCTTTCATTATTTCTTAAAGCACAATAGTACTGCATTACAATCATATGTCACAACTTGAATAATTGTTTACTTTTAAATTAATTATGAATGTATATAATATTTGATGCTATTTCCATCACTCTTTTAAAGATTCATGAAAAGTCCTTGTCCCTTTGTTGTCCTTTGCTTTTCCTCCTGTGATCATAATTCCTCCTATGTGTGGCCCTATTCTTATGGTAGAGATAACTAAATGATGGAGACACATACACATGCAAAAATCTGAATTTTACTTTAAAGTGCTATAATTCTGCCTCATACCCCCAGCAGAATTACTTCCTTAATGAGAATTTACCCTGGTTAATCTTAGAAATAGCCTGCTTTCCTTGACCAATCATTTATTAATATCACCAATAGACAGCCTAGTCACATGCTAAATGATGGGGTAAAGCTAGACTCAGATTAAAACTTTGCTAGAGAAAATCTGAAAAAGTATGACACCTACACACAGTTAACCAAAGTTTGACTGCATTTTTTAATGCCTCCTTGGGGAGACACTGGCTGGGTTGGGGTATTTTCTTACCAGCATTCAGAAGAGAATGGGAAAATGTTGTTGAGAGACAGAGAGAAAGAAACAGACAGAGAAAGAAACAGAGATACAAGCACACACACACACACACACACACACACACAGAGAAAGAGAGAGAGAGAGAACTCTTATTCATTGAGATAAAAAAAAAGAGTGAAAATGGAAATAGGAGCAAAAACAGGAAATTTGACCCTAGCAACCTGGCTCAGCCTCCTTGTCTAGTCCATCGTCAACACTATTGCTGCTATCCCAATTGCTTAGCACATAATTAGCCTCCATATTGGGAACCTCAGGTTTGTACATCTCACTTACCACATTTCCTATACATTCCTAAACATTTCAAGCCTAGACAGAAAGGAGAAAGTGATTTTAATTGGAGAGAAAAGGGCATACACATAACTTCTATTACTTAAAACAAAAGAAGAAAAATAATGCTTAATTATTCTTACAATATCTTTCTTTTATTCTTTCTTCCCCTCCCATCTAAAGTAATATGCAATGATACAAAGTCCTGCAAGACTCCTGACTCCATAGTTTGCCAGTGCTCAATGGAATGGGTTTTCTCCCCCCACTCTCTCCTTTTTATGGCTGCATATTAAAAGTAAACCAGTCTCTGCCAGGTTTGGATAAAAGACTATTTATTTTCAACCAATTTGATAGCTGCAGTTTTCAGTAATTGAATTTTCTGTGGTCAGAAAAGCAGTAATCTTAGAAACCGAATAAATATTTTTTAATAAAATGGAACACTGAGAAACCCTACAATAATGTAAAAAATGTAGCCACTTATGGATGGATAAATATTTTAAGAAATTTACATTTCACCCAAAGCTTTATGCTTCTGGCTTCTCCAGAGATTTTGAAAAACATAATATTTTGCTTTGGGGAGGGGGCTCTGTCGGATTTACATAAAATCAGTAAACTCTTTTTCTTCTTTGGTATATGTCCCTATGGAAACTGTTCTGGAGGTTGAGGAAGCACAAGGCAGGGGCTATCATCAATAGATCTTCAGTTTAATTGCTCCAGTGAGAACTTCATGCCACCTGCCTCACATGTTGGAAGAACAAAATCAAAATTCTGCAGTGTCTGACAATTACCATAGATGATAATTCCCTTAAAATTCTATTGTTTATTTGTTTGTTTGCTTATTAGGGGACGGGGAGGGGTGGGGAGGTGAGCCAGTGGAAAATGTTTTGGACCTCAAGTCAAAAGACCAGATACATCTTCCTTATATGTGTAAATCTGATCACATTCCTTTATCCCTTAAAATGTCTTAATTAGGCAATGGAGAGATAGTCAATCAATCAAAGCTACTTATTGCTTGTTAATTAACCATTATTTATTAAATACTTGCTATGGGCAGCTTTCCTATTACTGTGAGGGGCACCACCATTCTCCTAGTCACCTAATCTCACAATGTAAGTATCATCCTCAACTCCTCACACTCTCATTCCATTTTTTGCCTTTAGTTGTATCCCCAGCATTTAGCATAGTACCTAGCAAATAATAGGTGCTTAACAAATGCTGGTTCATTAATTGTCAGATATTGTACAATATCTGGTTCTGGGAATATAAGTACAAAAAATGAAAAAAATCTTTACTCAGAATGAGTTTAAATAATAATGGAGATAAGCATAGATAGATAGATAGATGGACGGATGGATGGATAGAGCATAAATATAAAGTTTTTATATAGATATTTATACATAATATTTAAGCAAAAAGTAGTTTGAGTAGGAAAGCACAAGCATTTGAGTGACTGGGGATAAGGAAAAACTTCTTGTAGAAGATGACATCTGACATGCATCTTAAAGGAAAAGAGAGACTCTGTGTAGCGGAGATAAAGAAGTACCGAATTCTATGTAGGGAGAATGCCCAGTGAAACACACCAAGATGGAAGATGGAGTATTGTGTAAGGTCAGTTTGGTGTGAGATAAGTTTGATTCTACTGCAGTGTTTGGAAGGTGGAGTAATGTCCGATAAGGTTAGAAAGGTAGTATTACTCCAGGATTAATAGGATTTTAAAAGTTAAACAGAGGAGTTTATATTTTATTTTAGAGGCAAAAAGGGGCTACTAGAGTTTATTGAGTAGGGAAGCCGATGTTTTTGTTTCATTACTGGCTATTACATCAAGTCTAAACTCTTAAACCTGATGTTCTGTCCATAGGTTGCTATCCTTCTAACACTTAGCCTTGTCCAACATTTGAATCCATTGCTTTGGGAGCCAGTGAGTTCCCCCTTACTAACAGTCAACAAGTTGAAGCTGATTGTCCACTTGGCAGGTATTTCTTATACATGATTCTTGTTCAGGAATCATTAAAAATATAAAGCTTCTGTGCCTCCTCCCAACTCTGAGATTGTGATTCTTTGATAACTTTACAATCTTACCTCAAACTACTTCTTTGCAAATGCCATATGCTCCAACTAAGCCACAAAATTTGAAATTTCTCTATATTTGATCCAGATTTCCTGATTTTAGTCCTACAAATGTAATGTCCTCCCAACTCCTGTCTGTTGAATCCCTACACATTATTTAAAAAAACAATTAATATTCTACTGCCCACTTCCTTCCCTTTTCCTCCTCAGGTTGGTACTGATCTTTCTCTCTTTATTCATATCTCTCTTGTTCAGTATATATTATTTTTATATTACACTTACTTACATATGTGTTATACCCTCCCCCTACTAAACTGTATATTTCATGAGAGCAGTGATTGTCTTATCTAATATGTGTATCTCTCCCTGCAGTTTTCTGTACATAGCAGGCACTTAGTAAGTGAATGACAATGGAGACAAATTTATCAGTGTAAGTAGGCTACAGCATGTAACCCATCATGACTTGTGCTGAAGCATTATAAATTATATTAACCAGGAAATGAATGACTAGAGAAAGAGTAGCCTAGTTATATATTGAGAATAAAAAATAACAGATAGATAGCCCAAATACTACCCTGGTACTCAATTGCTCAAAAATACCTTTTTACACTATTATTTGAGTTTAATGAAATGTTGATTAAATTGAATAAAAAAGACCTAAAAGAAGCTTTTTTCCATAGCAGGTGGGTTATCTATCAAGGATTTATGGGAAGACATGGCTAAGAACCACACAGGAAGAGGAGGTATGTTTGGATTGTGATACATGCCATTATAGGGACATGAAATCATGGACTCATAGGAGATGATTGGATTTGACAGCAGAGGAATTGGGTTCTAATTCCTAGCTCTGCTACTTGAAACTTGTATGACCCTGGACAAGTCATTTGTCCTCATGTCTCTGCTTTCTTATAAGGTAGGTGAACTAGTTGTCCTAAGATTCCTTCTAGATTTAAATCTATGATGCCATAGGATATTTAAACTTTAAGTATAGACCTTTTCACAGAAAAGCCTCTCACTGTGCCATTTAACATGGTAGAGGAAAAAATTGGTAGAGGTAATTAGATTTATTTTAGGCCCATTGCCCAATTTCCTTTAGACTTAGCCTGATCTCTACACATAAGCACACACTAATTTCCATGACTATACTACTATTCAGTCCTAAAATAGCTATCTTTCTTTATGCATATAACTCTCTTATTTCAAAGTTCTCAAAACACTTTGCCTACCAATTACAATGGAACACAAAACAAAAGAGAGTGGTGGCTAGGGAAGGAGGTTGCAGTTTGGAAAGCCACAGGGGTGGTAAGGGGAGTCATAAGGGGGAGGGTACATCAACTTTCCATAGCAATAGAAGTATTGATTTATTATAGTTTCAAATATGAAAGTCAGACTCGGGGTGGAACAATAGGTCAAGGTGGGAGAAGAAGGTTAGGAAGGCATACACTGGTTAGCAAGGTGGGTGACAAAAATATTTCCAGTGTATAATGTATAAATATTTTTGATCTAAAGGATTGCCAAATTTCTTTATTGAGACTGAGCAATTTCTAGTGGGGGAAGCTGTTAATAGACATTAGATTGATTTGCTGGATGTTGCCTTGGTAGAATCACAAAGGAGTGGAATCATGGATAATACAGTCATAGTCGCAACACAAAGAAGAAGAAAAAGAAGAAGAAAAAAACATTTATATAGCACTTTGATAATTGCAAGGCACTTTTTTATTTGAACCTCACCTAAAAATCCCTCTGCTATAGGTATTATTATTATCCCCATTTTAAAGTTGAAGAAACCAAATCTAAGAGATGTTGAGTGACTTACTGAGGGTAACACATTTAGTAAACATCTGAAGCAGGAATTAAATTCAGATCTTTCTTTCTCCAAGCCCACCACTCTATTTACTAAGCTACATAGTTGCCTCCCATTTTTTGTTCTTTCACAAGACTTGAATGGGATTTACTGAATGAAAGCAGGAAAAAGTTATCATTGTATGTGACAATTGTATGTCCTCATGAAGAACAAAAAAGAATGTACCTTCATTGAAGGGCAAAGAATTTCTGTGACTCTAAATGATAATAATTATAATTCTTTAATTCTTCAAAGAGTCTATCATTTCATTAATGTGACATCCCTCCATTGTTGCACAACAAACCATCCACACCTTTTCAGCCTATGAGACTCTTATTCATGTCTTCCATGACCATAAATTCTCTATAACCATCCACCCATCATTCTGAGAATCTTCTTCTTGATCTTCTCACATTATTTAGGGACCAAGAGAGTCCACAATTGCTCATTGATTGTTCCACACTTTCATTACATGATCTCTGGCTCATAAGAAGTCAGTGATCAGATCCTTATCCCCTGTCTTTGTGTTAGGAGAATTGGCCTGAAAACAGATAAAGCTGATCTTCCCCATTTCAAGTAAATAGGTCAGATTTGCTAGGATTCTGGGCATAGTTTCTGCCACATCAATATGTTATAATGAATTAAAGGAATGCCAGCTACTTCTAGAAGCTAATCAGGACTTTTCCCAGTTTTGCTGTGAGAGCCTACATGCTTTGTAATTAAATAGAGGAAAATCTAGCACTTACCTCAGAGAGCTTTTTGAAGATCAAATGAGATAACTTAGGTAAAATGCTTTGCAAACCCCAAAGCACTATAAGAATGCTAACAGTACTGGACCAAGGGATAGAGCTGGCCTTGGTGTCAAGAAGCCCTGAGTTCAAATCCAGCCTCAGGCACTTATCAACTACATGATCTCAGTGAAGTCACTTAACTAGCCTGTTTCAGTTTCCTCATCTATAAAGTGAAGATAATATTAGCAGCTACCTTCCAGAGTTTTTGTGAGGATAAAAGAGGATAATATCTGTAAAATTCATTGCAAACCATAAAGACCTATATAAATGCTATGAATTATCATTATCAGTATTATTATTAGTAGTAGTAGTGGTTGTTGATGTAGTCTTTTGTGGAGAGTAAAATTTGCGTTGGTCTCTTTTCAGAGACTTCATCACAATAAAAGGTACTGTGGTAACTTTAGAGAAGGAATGGAAAGAAGAAATAGAAGTTGGAAGTCCTTGGTTTTGTGCTGATCATCTAGAATAGATTGGCTCAAACCAACAGGACCTTTCCCTAGGCTCTTAGACATTATAATTCCTTTTAACTGGCTTTCTTTGTGAATAGAAGGCTAAGAGCAGAAAACTAAATTAATCAGGGATCATTAAGAAAGTTAAAAAAAAAAAACAACAATAGATCTTAAACCTGAGAAGCCTAAAAGTGAAACTACTTTCCCTAATTTTGCCCTGTTCAGGCCAAGGGAAAACTCAAATATTTTCCAACGCAGCAAAAATGGTGTCTTTAAGATGGGATTTAAAAAATACTTATGGTATTGCCTCATTCATAGCTTGTTTCTCAATTACAAATTTTGATGCCATTGAACAAGAAGGCCTTTATATATCATTACACAGGTAATTAAAGTTATCTGCCTACTTCTACTTAGTTTCATCTTGGTGGGTGTGTCAGTATGAAGTTCCATTTAAACATAATACATGTCCTGGGATCATAGTTTTTGACTTATTATAGACCTTAGAGTTCTAGAATAACTCCATTATTTTTCAAATGAGGAAACTGAGGTCCAGAGCAGTTAAGTAAATTATACAAGATTCAACAAGTGCTATTTAGGAGAACTGGGATTCAAACACAGGTCCTTTGACATTATCATTCTTCTGATTGTACCATATCCAATTCTATGTCATAATGAGATTGATTTCCCAATAATCAAAGGATAGTAAAATAATGTGAACAAATAATTCTCAGTAGAATTACAAACTATTATCAACCATATGGACGCTTGATCCGAATTGTTAATAAAGAGAAAAATGAAAATCAAAGTTTTTACCTCACATATAGAAAATTGACAAAGATGAAAAAAAAAGGATAGCAATAGTTGGTATTCAGCTTTTTCTTATTGTCTGAAAATTAGCTGAAGTGGTGGAGATGGGAATTAGCCCAACCATTCCGAAAACCATTTGGGAATTATGCCAAGAAAATGACTAAAATGCTAGTGCTCTTTGACCCAGAGATGCCACTACTTGGCATATATCCCAAGAAAAAAGTCAAAAAAGGAAAAAAAAAGATTCCATATACACCAAAATATTTATTACAGTAGTTTTTATGTTAGCAGAGAACTGGAAACAAAGTAAATATCCACTGATTCAGGAACAGGCAAACCAATTGTATTAGATAAATATAATGACATATTACTATTTTATTATAAAAATGGTGAATATGATAAATATGGAATAGCATGAGAAGATTTACATGAAGTTATATGAAGCAAGTAGAATAAAAAAAAGTACACACAATGATTGCAACAATATAAATGGAAAAGAAAAACTTCAACTAAATTCTGTGTAATTTTAATGACCAAACTTGTCTCTGTAAAAAAAAAAATAAGATATACCTCCCTCCCTTCTTTGCAGAGGTGGGGGGACTGTGAATGTGGAACAGTGCATATTATGTAAAAACGTGTTTGCTATGTTGTATTAATTTTGCTGAACTATTTATGCACGTGTTTATCTATCATTTCTCTGTTATAAAGAATAATTATATAGGTATGGAAGTGATGAAAGATCTATTGGAAATGAAGATTATGTGAATAAAAATAATTATAGTAAACTTATCTCACAAATAAATGAATAAATGAATGCATCCATAAATAAATAAATGAGGTGTTGCTATTTCAATATAGTGACAATTTCAATACTGTGAGCATCCCCCCAGATGGAGATTTTCTTGGGGTTTTTGTAACTTTTCTGGAGCCACTGGCTACCATTTCAAAATGGCTGTGAGCATATGACTTTCAACAAGGAAAAGGGGATATAGCCACATTTTGATTAGCAGATCCAAATCTACCTGCCACCCTTATGACTTTTTTCCCCTTTTACATGTATGTTTTCTCATTGATTTCATCCATTATTCAATTAAATTAGTCCCAGTTCAATAATAACTACATCCTTCTAGCCTTTTCCTTTCAAAATGTGAAGGAGTAAAAACCAAAACCCAGGTGGTTTTCAATATGACATTAGGTGGAAACTGGTTATGAAATTACCTATTTATTAATGATGTGTCAAGAGACTGACAAGCTAATAGCAGGCACCAGATGAAGTAGTGTTAATGTAAAAATAACAAGGCTAGGTTGTAGAAGCATAGATCTTTCCTTCTGGGAAGAGCCTATCTAAATCCAGATTTTTATCTAAAGGCCTTAATCACCCCAAGGGAAGATTTTAGAAGAAGGCCAAGCATATTCTGAATCAGCATGTTTTGCAAAATTTCCTCACTGGGTACATGTGTGAGAAAACATATTGTGCCAGATGTGCTAAGTATTAGTGTCATATCAGTGTATTAGGCAGCCTCATTCTGTAATACAAAAATGGAACTTAATGTATGATATTAAAATGAAAGCTGAAAATGAGTCACTGAGTAGAAGCAGTGGCTCTAAGTAATATTTTGTGATGGGAAAAGAATAAGAAAATGAGGGTGGGATCATAGAAAAGAAATTAACATAGATATATTGCATATAGATATACTGGCCTATTTCTTCCAGGGGAAAAAAGTAATATAAAGTTGATATTATTAGGTCAAATAAACCAATAGTCTCTGGTGCTTGGGTGAGGCTTGAGTTTCTAATGAATATACTTTTTTTCTTTATTAATTTATTTTGATTTATGAACAATCACTTCCATAAACTTTTGAGTTTTAAATTTTTCTCCCCCTCCCTCCCCATCTCTCTCCCAAAGATAGCATGCAATTCTAATGGATATACTTTTTTCTTTTTTTTCCTTTTTTATTAATTTATTTTGATTTATCAATAATCACTTCCATATGCTTTTGAGTTTAAAACTTTTCTCCCCCTTCCTCCCCACCACCATCCCCAAGACAGCACACAATCTGATATAGGCTCTACATTTACAATGAATATACTTTTAAAGGAGCATTTGTCACCTCTACCCAGAACAGAATGGGAAAAAAAGTGGAAATCATTTGGATAACATGAAAGCAGGCAGGAATAGGGTTTTTAAATCACTGATCTGAAGAGCTCTCTACACATATGAGTTTGATGAGCTCTCTTTGTCCTTTGATTCACCCTGGGAAGTAAGTACTATTATTATTCTGATTTTACAGATGAGAAAACTGAGGACAATAGAGGTTTTAAAAACTTGTTCCGGTGCATAGTTAGTATCTGAGATCAGATTTGAACTCAGGTATTCTATGTTTTACCTGTGAGACCATCTATAAGTGACACATGAAGGAAAGTGATCCATGGTTGTCTGATGAAATGCAGAAACCTATAAATTGTCCTCCACTCTGTCACTCCCTAACATCTCCCCCACAAGGATAATCAATAATTAAAACAACCTTTAAAATGACTCAAAGTAGAACTCATAAAAGAAGAATTTGAGAAGTTATTTGGGTCATAAATCCAAACTATCAGTGTAAGAAAATAGGGGTCTCAATGCAGAATTGAAAAATATAGATAATTAGAATAAGAAAAATTGAAACTATAGTGGAGAATCTCACTAATGAAATGAAAGATCTATTAATAGCTATGGAACACCAAAATAATGAAGTACAGGAAAATTGAAAGAAAGAAAAGAAAAGCAACAATATTAAAAGAAAATATGAATTCTTTATAGGCCAAGATGACTACCAAATTTAAAGAAAAACCCAAATACCACAATGTAGGAAGAATTTTTTAAAAATACCCAAGATTTTTGAATGAAAACAGCAAAGCATTTAATGAGAAAACCCAGAGATAAATACTTGAGGAAAAAAATAATAAAACATGCCCTCTTCTTCAAATTCCAAAAAATAAAGTGGTCAAGTTTAACAGTTTCAATGATGATGAATAAATTTTGCACACATCCAGGAAGGAGACTTTCAAATACAAAAGAAAGCCAAATCAAATAATGCAAAATTATTCTGCAATTATAAGCAATCAGAAAAGGGGATGGAGTAACATATTCCAAAAAGTAATGGAGCTTCAGTTGCAACCTGAAATGACATATCCTAAGTATAACTACCAAACAAAAGTAAAAATTGAAAAAAAAGAATGTTCAAAAAAAGAGGCAGTTTAAGTTTTCCTAAAAAAAGAGGTAAGCAAATTATATGATTTGCAAATACCTCCAACAGAAGCACAAGAAAAGTAAAGAACATAGTTAGGAGGAAAAGATGAAGTAGTGATTAAGTAATAGCTAAAGAAAAATTTTACTGAGTATCAATAAATAGTCTATTTTTAAAATTCCATTTTGCAATTTAAGAAATTACATCCAAATATTTTGCAAGTGGATGTCTACATTACAAAGTTTCCAAACTTTCAGTTCATCATTTCTGTATAGAATTGTAAATTCTAATGTAAAACATTATGTCAATATGTTGCTTTTATAGGTATCACAGTCAGAAAAACAGTTAATGAAAAGATGGCTTAAAATACAAGGTAGTGTCTTCAACCAAATATACAAACCCAAAGAGAAAACAATTTAATTGATTTACCTTCCCCAATGTATCACAAAACATGAGACAGAGGAGAGACAGAGAGAGAGAGAGAGACAGAGAGAGAGTGAGAGTGACAGAGAGAGAGAGAGAGAGAGAGAGAGAGAGAGAGAGAGAGAGAGAGAGAGAGAGGAGAGAGAGAGAGAATCACATTATTTTAAATTAAAATTCTGCCATGTCACTGAAATAACAACTTTTGAGAGAGAATGTACAGTAGTTATTTTACATGCTGTAGTAAAAGCGCTATTTCATTTATTTTATTTTCTCTAGTCATTGACAATGAAATGGACTTCTTATTATAGTGTGAACAGTTATCTCACATCTACAAGCTATTCATAAGGAGGATGCTGAGAAAGATCGATCTGTGATTAAAAGGAAAAGAATTAAAGGAATGATTTAAAAGAAAGAACAAGGAGAAAATATTAAAAGATTAAAAAAAGACTCAAGGAATAAAAATTTCACAAGAAATAAAAGACTTAGGAGAAGCAAAGATGAAAGAGTTGAATTGAGACCCTGTGTACTACAACCCCTGATCCCCTACAGGTGAATCAGTGTCTTTTTGGGAGGCTGCATAAATAGGGAAAGAATACGTAGATGATAGAGAAATATACAAAGTACCCCAACCAAATTAATATATGAATACTGAAAGGACAGGGAATTCTATCACCTACTGATAAAAATAAGGCCTGTGGAAGGATATTGAGATGGAAAACAGGTAGAACCAGGACCAGCACCAGGATTATAAGGTCTTATCCTAGAAGAAAGGGATCAAGTGTTACTGTAGAACAGTCTCAAAAATGAAGAAGTGTTAACCTGTAACAGTAAGAGACAGCCTTGTAATGAGTTCAGTCTGGAAAAAAGGCTTTATTTTAGGAGAATATTTTCTCAAACATATTATTGTTATTCCATGAGTAGTTTATTACCCTAGGAGAAGTTCCCCTGGGGGAGTCAGTGCCCATAGTTGTTGAAGAGAACAGAGTCAGAGCTCAGATGGAAGAACTTTTGACATGGAGGAGCAATGGGAATGAATCATTGAAAGGGCAAGGAAAAAATAGGCACCCCTCTATTACTGGCATAGGTACATCTTCCATGTACCATTGCATCTGTCTAATGTTGTTTTCCCCATGAACTGACATTTTTAACAGTGAGGCATGGCAGAGGGGGGAAGTATCTACAAGGGCAGTAGCATAAAAATGGGATGGAAGAGAGTTCAATTTTTGTTCTTCAGACACTTAAGTCCATGAAGGACACAGAGAGAATAAAGAAAGAACAGTTAAAGAATTAATATGGATCAGAATGTAGAGTTATTCATTCATTCAATAAACCATTTATTAAGTGCTTACTCTGTGCCAGGAACTGCAGTAAGCTCAGGGGATATAAAAAGAAGGGGGAAGACAGTTCTTGTCATCAAGGATCTTACAATCAGAAGGGGAAGATGATATGCAAACAAATATACACAAAGCAAGCTATGTATGAGATAAACGGGAAATATGTGAAAGAGGGAAAACACTGGAACAAGAGGAGTTAGAGAAAGCTTTCAGTAGAAGGTGGGATTTTAATTGGGACTTAAAGGAAGCCATGAAGGTTAGTGGTCAGAGATGAAGGAAGAGAACATTCCAGAGACAGGGGACATCCAGAGAAAATGTGCAGTCAAGAGATCTATTATTTTGTTTGTTTGGTTGATTTTTTTTTATGGAACAATTAGGAGACCAGTGTCACTGAATTGAAGAATATATATTAGGAAGTAAGTTTGTATAAGAAGGTTGGAAAGGTTGAAGGGGGCTAGATTATGAAGGGATTTGAATGCCACATGGATGATTTTGTGTTTGCTCTTGGAGGCAATACACAGCCACTGGAGTTTATTGAGTGGGAGGTGACATGATCAGACTTATGCTTTAGGAAAATCACTTCAATGCCTTAATGGACAATGGACTGGAGAGACTTGAAGCAGGCAAACCCATCAACTGACTATTACTATTCAAGACATAAGTGATGAGTGCATGAACTTAGAGGGATGTCAGTGTCAGAGGGAAGAAATGACATATTTGAAAGATGTTGCAAAGGGGAAATCAACAAGCCTTATCAACAGTTTGGGTATAGATGAGAGAGAGTGAGGAATCATAGCTGATTACTAGGTTGTGAGCCTGAGGGACATTGAGGATGATGTTGTCCTTTATAGTAATAGGGAGGGTAGGAGAAGTGTTAGGACTCAGAGGAAATTAAAATGTCCCCCATCTCATGTATATTTAGTTTAAGATGTCTACTGGAAATCCAATTTGAGATATCTGAAAGTCAATTCAGGAAGACTTCCAGAAGTGAAACCAAGATGGCAGAGTGGAGAAGCACTCAGTCAAGCTCTTTCAACTCTAAACAACTTTAAATTAATGCCTCAAATTGAATACTAGTGTGGCCTAGCCAACAAAAGGTGAGAGTGAGACATTCTTCCCACCCAAGACAACATAAGAGGTTAGAAAGAGACATATGTTACATGGGGGAGGAAGATGGCCTGGCTCCCACATAGTGGTAGAACAAAGTGCTGGTGACAGAAACAGCAGCAGCTTTGGGAGCTCTCAAGCCAGACATGGCAGGGAAATCTGACAAATTGTCAGAGATTATAGGGTACTCCTGTGCTAGTACTGGATGCAGAGTCTGACACTGTTTGTAAACTCTATTGTTTTACCCACTTCTGGGTCACAGTTCAAGGGCAGAAAGGAGCACTTTTAGTCAAGAGGGAGTGGGAGCCCTAAGGAGAAATTGTTTGGCAATTTCATTACCTATAACCACTTCTGGGTCACAGTTCAAAGGTGAAGATGAGGACTTTCAGTCAAGAAGGACTTAAAGTCCTGAGAGATATCACTTCCGGCCACAAATGATCAGGGACCATGAAGAATGATATCATTTCAGTCCCAAGGGAGAAGGGGCTCTGAAAAGTAGTTTTGTTTGCAATCCCTAGGGACATTTTCTGGGTTAGGACCACAGTGCAGATTAAGAGAGCAATGACCATACCTCTCCTCAGATCACAACACCTTGGAAGCACTAAGAGTTGGAGGGATAAAGACAATTTGGAACTCAAAATAAAAAAAAATGTTTAAAAAGTTTTACAATTAATTGGAAAATGTTTAATGAAATAAATTTTAGAAAAAAAGGAAGTTGGTTCAAGATGTGAGATTATATATCAGTAGAGAGATTGGGACAAGATTTCATGCTTTAGAATCTCCCATTACTATTGACCTTACTTTCCATGAAACATTTGCTCTTTGATACTACCTATTTTTCCTCTGAATTCATTGAAATCTGATTTACCAAAACCTAGGGTACATGTCAAATGATGCCAAGGTTTTTTCTCCTTTTCTGTAATAAATTCTTGAATGGAGTGGTTACTTCTCTCAAGGCTCCCATGAATTCCAACTTAGCAATCAATGCCTCACTATTACTGAGAAAAAGATGTGGGATAGAATTTTCTCCAGTTTGTTTTGTCAGTTTTGAGTGATTAAATTATTACCAAAAGAAACCAAGAGGTTATTAGCTGCTTTGCTTTTAGAAGGGGGAGTTCCAATAGTTATCTGGATAATTAAAATCCCCCATCACTGCTGTATCATGCTTCTGTGTCAGGATGGTGATTATTTCTCAAACTTCTCATTTATTGCTTCTTTCTATCAAGGTGGTTGGTTGTACACTCAAATGACAAAAACACTTCTATTAATGAATTAAGGAAAGTGAGAAAAAAATTAAAGAAAAAGGAAAAAGTCTTAGCAAAAGGTTTATTGAAAAGTAAACTAATGAATATAAGAAATGTAAGAGATAAGAAAGGTAAGGCAGTCACTGAACTAATCATTCAACTAAAAGAAGACAGAGAAAGGAATAAAATATAATTAAATAGACAAAGAAAAGAAAGAAGAATAAATCAATAAATTAAATAAAGCACCCAAATGAAGGAATGGGTAAGCAAATGGGAATGGGGGATAAGAGATAAGAATTTGTAGGAACAAAGTAACATCAAAATAGCTTAAGCAAAATTAATAATGAGGACAAAGCACTCAGCTATTGGAAAATCTAGGGCCAAAAGCCTTGCATCTTTACAAAAATAGATCATATGCTCAGGCACAAAGGAATTATAAGTAAATATGTTTAAAAAATTGTGGCATGACATACTGGGTAGAGTGTTGGCTTCAGAGTCTGGAAGACCTGTATTCAAAACCTGCTTGTAGCACATCCTGTTTCTATCACCATAGAGAAGTAATTTAACCAGTCAGTACATTAGGCAATTGTTTAAGGCTCTAAATTTGTAGAGAAGGTAATGCTCAGGATTTGCTGAGGGAGTTTTTTCCTTTACTTCTGTCTCCAATGAAATCACTGGTCCAGCCCCTAAAACTAGGCAAAATAATATTTTAAAAAATTGGAGGAATTAAAGATCTAAACTCTCAGGGAAAAAGAGAAAAAAATAGTCATGAAGGAAGAATGTCACTTTCAGACTTCAAAGTATATTATAAAGTGATAATCACAATACTGGTCAAAAAGTAAAATGAGTAAATAGTGGAATGAGCTAGATAAGTATGAATCAGAAGTTATTGAAATACACAACTTATTACTTTATAAGTCTAAGAAATAGGAGAAGGAATTTTTTTTTGCCAAGACTTGCTAGGAGATTTGTAAAGTTGATTGGCAGAAATTAGGTTTAGTCCAACATTTAGACACTGTATAGTGCAATATGCTAAAAATGGATACATGACTGTTATACTAAAAATCATACCATTAAAAAAAAGTTGAAGCAAATCAGAAAACATATATTTCACCATTGTTGCTAAGAGAATAGCAAAAAATAGGCAACAAGGGACAAACATAATCACAAAATATATCATTTCAATTAAATAAAATGGAGTAGTTTTATACCAACAAAATTTTAAAAAAGGAAGCATTCATTGTTTTTTTTGGGGGGGGCAGTACCAAATATTTATGACAAAGATTTGATATCCAACTGAAAGATTATTGGAATAAATATATAAGATCAAAAGCATTCCTCAATTTATGTGATCAAAGTTTATGAACAAAAAAATGACAAAATATTAATGACCACATAAGATGTTGTTCCAACTTTCTCATAATAAGAAATGAAAATCAAAGCAACTCTGAGATTTCACTTCACACCCAACAAACTGGCACAAATGGCAAAAGATGGCAATGGTCAATGGTAAAGGAGCTTTGGAAAGATATACATACTAATGTACTGTTGGTGGATGTATGAAATAGAGACATCTTAAAAGCAATCTATGCTTTTAAAAAAAGTAACTAAAATGTTCAGAGTCTTTGATCCAGAGATCCCACTGCTAGACATATGCCCCAAGGAAAGATCCAATATATACCAACATTTATACTGGCACCTTTTTTTTTTGGTAGAATCAAAGATCTGAAATATAAAGAGTCTCAGTTCTAAAATAACATCCTCCAATAAGCAGTAATATTATTTTTAGTTGGAATATAGCAACCAGTAAACTTTACACATCAACTTTACATATGGAGAAGTATCTATATCAATATATGAAGCAAGACTATTTAACTCTGTTTACCACAAAACAGAAAAGTGAGAAATGAAAAAAGGGAGAGAAATAGAACAAGAAGGGGAGACACACAGAGAGAGAGAGAGAGAGAGAGAGAGAGAGAGAGA
>NW_020954579.1:20545396-20591453 GCF_900497805.2 Vombatus ursinus
AGGAGAAGAAGAAGAAGAAGAAGAAGAAGAAGAAGAAGAAGAAGAAGAAGAAGAAGAAGAAGAAGAAGAAGAAGAAGAAGAAGAAGAAGAAGAGAATTCCTTGGGCTAAAATATGGTTCTTGAAAAGAAAATACTTATTTATATGAAAATTTTATTTATAAAATCAGTCTATCACCTTGAAAACAATGTTCTATTTGGGTCAAACTTTTTTTTAACATGAGCCCTAGAACAAGTAAATCCCTACATGAAGAAACATCAGATGACTAAATGGGGTGGAGCTGTTTGAAAAATTCCCTGGAGGCAGAGATTTATAAAACATATGTGGTTATTTGCATAAATTTACATTAGTTCATATCACTAAAGCACCATTGCTATTTTCATAGACCTTTATTTAATAATGACTATAATAAAATTAAGCCTATCTTCATTGTTCTTTCCTTTGTGCCAGTTTGGCAAGCTAGAAATATGTAGGTGGATTGGGGGAAGGGTCTCTTTTTCAAGAAACCTTAATATAGATAAAAAAATAGTAAATATAGAGTGAAATACAAACTTAAAATCACAGAATTAGAGAATACTAAAACTAGAAGGGACCTTGCAAATTATCTAGCCTCATTGTCTCATTTCACAGCTGAAAAAACTGAGGCTCAAATGAAAAAAAGAACTCAACCTCTTTTCAGTTATGTACTATTGCAGAATTAAAAGGGATCCTCTTTCATTCCTGGCTGTGGGGGGAACTACGTCTTCTTATTTAAGATTGAACCATAAATGCCATAGTGGAATGATATATTTTTGCCTCCCTTTTGAAACAAAATGTGATTTTTCACTCACTGCTTTAGAGGGGGAAAAAATCCCAGGGAGGAAAAAAAAAAAGAGGAAATAACTACATAGTCTTTGAATGACTGCTGCCATTGTATATGGTTTCTCAAATGTTTCTAGAATACTGGCATACTTCATCTGGATCAGATTCTACCTTTTATTATTTGAAAATGCCCACCACCATCACTACTCATATACTTCCACCCATCCCACCTCTACCCCAAGTAGAAGCAAAATGGAGTAGAGAGAGCTGGAAAAGTTGGATGATTTAAATCCCACTTCTGACACCAACTGCATAGCCCTAAGCAAGTCATTTAACCTCCATGTGCCTCTGGTAACACCACAGGACATATCTACTTATAAGTCCTATTTAGATTGCAATTGACATTAAAAAAAAAGTTTTATTGATGTGATTTTTCTTACATCATCAGAATTTCCTGTAGTAGCCCTCTGTTTCCCTGTCCTAAAGAATCATTACATATGCAACTATTAAAAACCAAGACAGAGAGAAACAGAGAGAGACAGACATAGAAAGAGACAGACAGAGACAGAGAGACAGAGAAACAGAGAGATAGATAGAGAAAGAGACATAGAGATAAAGACAGAGACAGAGAGACAGAGACAGAGGGAAACAGAGAGAGAAAGAGTGAGACAGAGAGAGACAGAGTGAGACAGAGAGAGACAGAGAGAGAGAGAGAGAGAGAGAGAGAGAATAAGCTAAATTGATAGCAAAAATGTCTGAAAATATGTGTAATATACCATACCTGTGGACCTCCCACCTCTACAAAGGGATGGAGTGGGAATGTCTTCTCATATCTCCTCTTTTAAGTTATGCTTGTTTTTTTTTGTAATTTTCCAATATTTATTTTTGATTGTTTTATGCTTGTTCTTTCCATTTATACTACTGTAGTCATTGCATGTATTATTTTCTTGGCTCTGCTTACCTTACTCTGCATCAGTTCATTTAACTCACTCTTTCCATGATTCTCTGTATTCATCGTATTGGTCATTTCTTACAGCATAGTAATATTCTATTATAATCATGTACAGCTATTTGCTTTTCCACTCCTCAAATAATGGGCATCTTCTATGTTTCCAATTCTTTGTTATCACAAAAAAGTAGTACTATAAATATTTTGGTCCTTTGAGACTTTCTTCTTTGGAAATAAGCCTATTAATGGGTCAAAGTGCATGGTCATTTCAGTCATGCTATTTGAAAAATTCCAAATTGATTCCCAGAATAGCTATGTAGTTTCACCAACAATACAGAAATGTCTCTGTCTTCCAACAATCTTTATAACATGGACTATTACCATTTTTTTATCAACTGACAATTTTCAAAATATGAGGTGAAACCTCAGGGTTGTTTTGATGTGCATTTTCCTTATAAGAGATCTGGAGCATTCTTTCATATGGTCATTAATAGTCTATAATTTTCCTCTTGAAAAATATTTCTAATAACTTTTGACCACTTAACTGTTGGGGGATGAAGACCCTGTATTTCATCATCTTTTTCAACTAAGGTTTTAACTAGACAATTTGATAAGATTATCTTTATGAATATGAATGTACTCCAAGTTCAAAGTACCTTCCAGTCTTTCAGGTTCTAGTCTTTATGATTTAAACATTGGTGTCTCTAATGCTAAGTTTTCTAGATTAGTGGAGGAATTGACTTTCATAGGGAATCATGTCAAATACTGACCTCTATGTAGAACTCTTCCTGTAAGTAACAATTAGTCTTTATGGATGGAATCTCAGTAACTCTCCTACTTTATTCCTCCAAGAACTACAACATTTATTTATTGAAATTCTATGGGGGTATGGGGGCATCATGATAGGTACCATGTTACTGGTCTGAGAAATTTAGAAGTTCAATTCACTGAGGGTAAGGCTGTTAAACAATCAATGAGCAAACTTTTCTCAAGTATCTACTATGTACTAGGCACTATTGCTAGATGTTAGGCATATAAAGACAACAATACAAGAATTCTATAGTTCCTTCTCTCAAGAAAATTATATTCTATGGATGAGACAACATGTACTTACATAAATATAACCTGGCATCACCTATGGAAATCTCAGCTCCTAATCTTCTAAACATCCATTTCTCACCTGGTTGAATCACTTTGACACTTCTCTGACTAACTTCTCCATCATGACTCAGGAAACTCACTATTGAGATAACCTTATCATCCTCCAAGATCTCATCAGTCTTAGTTCTCCACCTTATCTCTACCTTCTGCCTCTCTGATTGGAGGGTGAGACTTTGATCTCCAAACCTCTATTTAAGGAGAGCCCAACTCATAAATCTTTTTATTTCTCACCTGGTGTTACTACTTAGGGATTTCTCTGACTGTCTTCTCTACCATGCCCTTGCAATTGGTACCTTCCTTCACCTCAGCTTTTCAACTTCCTTTTGTGTGTTGTCTTCACCCATTAAATTTGTGTGTTGTCTTCCTCCAACTCCTCGAGGACAATGATCATCTTTCTTTTTATGTATTTGTATTCCTAGTCCTTGGCATGGGGCCTGGCACATCAGACATGCTTAATAAATGATTATTGAATATTTATTAATGAAGATAAATGATTAAACCATAAAGTATTGCAACCCCAAAGTATTGGGTTGGGAAATTCCAGAGAGAAGTAGAGTTTCCCCATAAACCCATCCCCATTGTCGCTGTCACGACAACCTGGACCACTGCTGCTATTAGGAGAGCAAAAGAAGATAACAAGTGGATGAGCAGGAGCCAGAAGTCAGCAGAAATCAGGGAGAGCAGAACACACAAAATTAAAGGCAAAGCTACCAGGGTGAGATCATCACCAGACTTCAGAGCCATGAAGAGTGTCTGGGCTGATAGATACTGGTTGCTGAACTTGCCAAAGAAGTCAATCAAAGACAGTGATTCCATTCCCCTCTCTCGCTTTTGAGATCTCTCTTCCCCAGGGGAGAACTAATTCATTCCTATGCTTAATCTCTCTTTTTTTAAAATCTATTTTGCATTTTTACCTTCATAGGCTCTAAAAACTGGTACTATGGTAAAAGTAAAGTTTAATAATTCATTTCACTTGCTCAAAGAAAAGAGAGAGATAGAGACAGAGATTGTTGGAAGTTTAAGACAAATGTAAAGGAATTTAATGGCTTATTCAATATTATCAAAGGAAAAAAAAGTTTGAATGAATGGGTAAGTGATGTTTTGGTGAGAGAATTATTGGTAAGTAAAAGCATAACAAGTTTTTATGTGCTTGGCCTAGTGAAATTTACCTCTTCATTGCTTCTTCTTGCTGGCTTAAATAACTTTATTTTTCCCTGGGTTGGGCTGGAGGAGAGAGAAGAGCTCCAAGATTGATTCTTTTGTGAAGGCAAACTGGGCCATTTTTTGCCTCAGTTCTTACCTAGGCTTTAATTACTGAATGGGTGTTGCCTCAGAAAAACTGAGACTTGGGGAAAAACCTTAGCTTAAAAAGCTAAAGTCTCCCACTGCACCTGGGGCTATCCTGACCTATGTCTTGCCACTGGACCATAATGACTTTGGAGGCAAAAGTAAGGCTGATGACTTTTCATGGCTCTGTCTCACTTAAATCTGATTCACTTGCAAGTCAACACATCACCCTCCTCATGTCATTGGTCCTCTGAGAACAAAGGATGAACACAAGCCATAACCAAAAGAAGGATCTGGAAAAGAATTGCTCTGTATGCTTGGGTTGGGGAGGGGGAGTGCCTAAGACTAGGAGTAACCAGTGCTCCTTCTCAACCAAACAACTTTCAATCAAAATAAATGCAAGATAATTGTGGCAGTTAGGCCACCACATAATCAGAAAATCTTCATGTAGAAGATTGCATCTGAGCAGAGTTTTAGAGCTAATAAGGAAAGCTAAGGGGGATAGGTGATAAGGGAGTACATTCCAGCTATAGGAGAGTATACATTTTGGTGATGAGAAATGAAAGGCAATGTGTAATGAATTGCAAGAGGAAAGCATAGCTAGACAATTGAGCAGATGAATGATAGGTTGGGGTCAAATTGTCAAAGACTTTAAATTCAAAACAGAGGAGTTTATATTAGATCCTAGAATCAATAGGGGGCCATTTAAATTTATTGAGTAGGAGTAAGATATTGTTACATGTCTTCTTTAGTAAAAAGCATTTTGACTACAATGTGGTATATAGATCAGTGTTGAGAGAGGCTTGGGACAGCAAGACCAAATTAAAAGACTATAATATTAGTCCAGAAAAGAGATGATGAGACATTGAACTAGCGTATATTAAAAAGAAAGGACACAGATGAGAGATATTGTGGAGGTAGAATATTTGGAATATCATTGGATATATTCAGTGAGAAAGAGTAGATAATTGCGAATAACTCCAAGGTTACAACACTATCTCCAAGGTTTATGGTTTCCTTGACAGAAATGTCCTCATAAGCTATGGCTTCTAGCCAAAGAAGATGGAGAAAAGAAGGGGTATTAGAGAGACAAATTCCCACCAACTTAACCAAGCATTCTCAAGTGAAGAATGCATTGATAACATGGCAACCTATCACACATATCTCAGGTCCAACTACAAAATGTTTAGATTGAGTTTGGAAGATTCAGAGAAAGTTTAGAATTTCTCTTCAATCTTTTAGCCATTCTATTTAGCATTTTTTTTATTTTATTTTTTGATGAGGCAATGAGGTTAAGTGACTTGCCCAGGGTCACACAGCTAGTGAGTGTTTTGTGTCTGAGGCTGGATTTGAACTCAGGTACTCCTGACTCCAAGGCCAGAGCTCTATCCACTGTGCCACCTAGCTGCCCCCATTCTATTTAGTATTGAAAACAGATGGTGATTCATTCAAGGGATATTTTATGTATGCTTTGAAGGAAATGGTACTTTTTGATTAAAATACTCCAAATAAGGTCCTTTGAGTCATATAAAGTGGTAATGATTGGGGCCAGCATGGAGTTCTAAATACCCAAAGGCTTATCCATAAAAAGGATCAATTGGATGGTCACCATGACAACCCAAAGAGATAAATACGTGTTGAAATATCAATCAGACAATACTTCCAAAGGGACAATGCTTAGGGTTCCTGTCGGCATAGTGATCTGGGTGTCAATGTTACCCTATATATGATATTTTCTTCAATTTGCTCACAACTTAGGATACTAAGTGACTTTTGACATATAGCTTGCCCATGGATAACTGACCCAGAAGGTAGAGAAGTATTTTTCCTTTTCAAATGAAGAAATATCAGTTTCCTAAATCTTTCTTTATTTTACTATGAATTCATAAGATTTGAAGGAGGTTTAAAAATTACTAAGTGATCTTCTAAGATCAAGTCCCTTTTACTGTCACCCTAACCCTCCTAGGATAGCTAAAAATAAGACTGTGTCCAAAAGTACATGCCCTAACTTTATTACTATCTCTATTGATGAGCTAGATATACATATACATATATATATATATATACATATGCTTACATACACAGATATATGTATGCACATATGTATGCATAAGCCTACATGTGTTTTGTGCATGTGTGTATCTGCATTATATATATGTGTGTGTGTGTGTATGTAATGATTCATCATACATATTTTTCCCTTTCTCTCTTTTTGCTTTACTCTATTAGTATATTTCTATAAATTTGAATCATAAGCCAAATGCATAAACATTATAAGAGGCCCAAGTAGGAATCAACATTCTGAAATAGTAAGGGCCTCACCATTCTGTATTTCTCATTGCCAAAATCACAGTGAGAGGGGGTGTGGAATGACGATGGAGAAGGCTGGAAAAAAATCGAGGGGTGTGTATATGTTGGAGAGGGGGTGGGGATGGGAGAGCCAGCCTGGCACCAAAAATATAATTTACTGGGCAGGTATTTGATTTGATAGAAAACTTGCTTGATTTAAAAAAAAAAAGGCTTTTGACAAGGTCATAATTCATTGAGAGAGGCCAAGCCCACAGCTTAAGTTTGACATTACCCTCCTACTCAAAGCATAACTGGTTTTAGGTGATCCCCTGTGAGGGTAGTATGTTGCAGCTGGCCAAAAAATAGACACACTGGAGCCCTGTGCTAACAGAATTTTTTTTTTTCCTTTAATGCCATGAGCAAAGAAAAACAGTTACATATCTGTGAATCCGGGTTTTGTTTGGCCTATGAGTGCTCACAGGACTCGTGTCCTACTGAGGGAGACAGACAGTGCAAAATCTATAGCAGACAGGAATGGAGCAAGCAGGATGAGAAAGCCAAGAAGCTGGGGAACAGTAGCTGAAGGTTTCATTTTGCTTAGGCAGCAGTCATACATGTTCTGCCTTTCCTCCTTCCTTCCACTTCCCGTAGTATTTGAGTCTCGGCTGAAAGGTTCCTAAGGCAGACCTTCCAAGTGGACACTGGCAGATTTCTTCCAAGGCAGATTAGGGCACTTTCTGTTTAGTTTGATGTGACTCAGGCAACCAAATTTTCGGTCTCTGAGAACAACAGGCTTGGGTATGGAGATTGGGGAAAGTATTATTACTCAGCTGAAGGCTGCTTAATCTCTTCTTTATCAAGGTGATGTAAAAGGAACCTAGTGAACTACACCCAAGAAAGGCAATTTTCTATTTACACAATCCATTTACTTATTAGCTGTAGGGCAATAAGATACAGATTTCTCAGGCTGTTATCATTGTTATTATGAAACACAGTTTTAGAAGCCAGTCAAGTACATGTGAACAAAGTTAGAGGTAAAACAAATCTTATAGATGCTCTAATCCTATCTTTCATTTTCCAGATCTGTAAACTGAGGCTTAGATATGCTCAATGACTTATGAAAGGTCACACAGGAAGCATGGTGGAACCATGATCTGGACCTAGATCTTCTAACACTGCTTCCTTTTCCCATACAACATGAGGAGCAGCAGCAGTGAATAAAGCACAGAAATGTGATCAGGAAATCCTGCCTTACCAGTTGAGTGACCCTAGGCAAACCATTTATCCCCCTTTTGTCTCAGTTTCTTTTCTGTAAAATGGGGATAACAATAGCACTGATCTCTCAAGGTTGTTGTGAGGCTCAAATGAAATAATATTTATAAAGCACTTAGCAATAATGCAGTTAGCCATTGTTGTTATTTATTTAAAGATATTCTTTGAGTATTTAAAAATTGAAACAACAACAAAGAGGAATGTTTTTGAAGTGTGTTGACTGCGGTGCTTTAAAGATACTTAATATATTCATATCAGTAACTAGCATAATGCCATACCTACAGAGCAAGTACTCAATAAATGTTAATATTGGACACAAGTAGAACCGACAAAAAAGTAAACAAAGTCTTAAAGGACTAGGCAAGGGAAGACATGTGAAAGACGTGATCCGTGTTTTCATATAAGCCAAAACAAAAGCAAAACCTTGGTCCAGATGGATTTATGGAACAGTTTCATCAAACATCCTATGTATCTTTAGTACCCAAATTATTCTTGAGAATTTAGCAAAAACACTCTACCAAACTTCCTTATGAGGTAAATGCAGTTTTAATACCTTAAAGAGGGAAGGATAAAGAAAAGAAAGATCCACAGACTAATATTATAATTGAATATTCACTCAAAAATTTAAATAAAGTCCTGACACAAAGACTAAAACAATATATCTCAAAATTGTATCCACTTTGACAAAATTGAATTTATTACAGGTATATAAGGATACTTCAACATTAAGGAAAATATTTCATAATCACATTAAAAACAAAGATACCTCCAACCACGTAATTTAAAAAAATAGCAGAAAAGACTTTTGGCAAAATAAAACATTCATTCATATTAAAAAATCCTATGCTAGGAGTGAATTTAATGCCAGCACCCTATTATTTCAGATTCAATGTTGAGATGTGCAAATTACTGAATAGTTGGCAACAGGATGTTTACTGTCCCCAAACACACTAAGGATATGTAACAAGAATAACGGGGCACTTACATTCTCTAGATGTGGTCCACTTCATCTCTTCATGTTTGGAGATGTGTCTGGTCAGCAGGACAATACATGGTGATTCAAAAAGTTTTCAGAAATCCACCAAGAAAAGGGGCCCCATCTCCATGAGTGAGATTATTTATGACCTTAGGGGACCAGGAAGCTTTGTCAAGGGAAACAGGGGTCAATCAAGTACTAGGGGGAGCTTTCGTTGCCTTTATTGAAAGCTAATCTTCAATGAAGAAAATAGCACAACTTTGATCCTATCACACCTTACAAAGCATAAGAATAGAAGAAATTCCTCACCTCCAATGATAGCAATAGATATATAGTAAAGCTGAAATTTAGCTTAATATTCAATTAGGAAATCCTAGCAGCTATCCCGATAAATACAGGGATAAAGCAAACATGCCCCATTTCTCTGCTATTATTTGACATTTTTTTAGAATTGTTTGCAATAGCAATGAGTTAAGAGGAAAAAAAAAACCTAAGAAGAAGAAGATAGTCAAAGAGGAGACAAAATGTTCCTTAATTCCTGATTGTTTAGTTAAAAAATCCTAGAGAATCAGCAAAGAAACTAATTGAGGCAACAGTTTCATTAAAGTAACAAGTTACAAAAGGTAGCCACAAAAATAAATATAATGCCAAAGTCTAGGAAGCAATAATAGAAAAAGAAGTCATATTCAAAATAACTACAAAAGGCATAAAATATCTGGAAGTCAATCTACCAAAAATACTCAATATCTGCACAGATAAAATTGTAAGGTATCAAATTAATAAGGGGAAAAAATGTTAAGTGCTTACTATTAGCAAAACACTGGGCTAAGTTCTGCGGATACAAATAGAAAAAACAAAGATGTCAGAGAAAACACATGGAAATGTTCATAATGTTAATCCAATTTATCTTTCTGAGCCTCATTATATATATTGCTCCTTTTCCAGTATTCTGTAGTAAAACAATACTAGCCATTTTATTGTTCTTTATACAAAAGATTCCATCTCCTACCTTTGCACTGTCTCTCTAATGCCTGGAATACATGCCAACCTCTTTGTGGCTCTTAAGTCCCTACTTTTCTTCAAGACTCAACTTAGGTCACCTATATGAAAAGTTTCTTGTTATCACCAGATGCAAGTGAGTGTCACCCTTCAAAATTACCCTGATTTATTTTGTAGGCATTTTGCATACACCTAAACATGTATGTTTTCCTCTCCCAAGACAGATTGTAAGCTCTTTGAGGGTGGGACTGATAAACTTTATACTCCCAGTGCTCAATAGAGTGGCCACAACATTTGAGACAATTAATAAATGTTTGTTGATCAATTGATTAACTTGCATGACCTGATATAGAGTGAAGTAAGCACAATCAGGAGAACAAAATGCACAATGACTTCAATAATATAAATAAAAATAACACTAGGAAGCTAAGCTCAGAGTAATTAGAATGGTCATTTTTGATCCTGGAAAACAGACAATGAAACAAACCACTCTTGGAAGAGAATTTGGATGTAGTCATAATATCAACTGCTTTTATTCAGCTATTTTACTTACTTTCATTACAAAGGAGAGTTCTATTCGGGGTTAGAGTTAGGATATCCAGAAAAGATAATGATGTAAAAACAAAAGAGAGAAAAAAAAATTAAAAAGAGAATAAAAGAGTTTCTCTAGTAATACTCAGACTGCTGGTGGTTTCCAAAGAGAAAGCAAATAAGTGCCAGAGATATTCAGTAGTTGAATCCTCAATAATTTCCCATGACAGATAGAATTGCAACATTTGCTCTTCTCAGTGATCCATTGAGTATTGATTTCAAGTGAGGTGCTAAACAGGGAAATAAATGTTTGTCAGTTATGTCTGCCAGTATCATAGAAGTTGTATGGACTAAAGTTTCCCTATCATTGCTTTGGTTCTCTAAATATTTCACTTCACAGATGAATTTATACTCATTGCATTGAACTTTGGAATATTTGAGAGCTTCTTCAGTGAAATCCACAATAATGTGCTATAACTATCCACATTGGAAAAACAAAATTAATGAAAAATGTGTGCTGCCTACATTATAACATAAAGTTGGACAAAACCAATTGCATTGGAAAATCAATATTTGCATCTTGGATAGGGGTTATATCAACTGGACCTAACACTAAATTGAAGGGAATAATTGGACTAAATTATGTTTGGAAATGGTGATCCCAAACTGCTGATTTTCACTTCTCATTTCTATCTCTCAGCTTCTCTGGCTTCCATCAAGTCCCAGCTAAAGTTTCAACTTCTTCGAGAAGCCAGGCCCCTTTCCCCCTGACATTACCTCCAATTTACCCTGTATATACATTATTTGTATATAGCTGTTTATATGATTGTGAGCTCCCTGAAGGCAGGGGCTATTTTTACATTTATTTGCATCCCTAGCATTTACCTTAGTACCTGGCACAGAGTAAATGCTTAATAAATGTGTGTTGACTTGACAAAAATACATCTCTCTAATCCTACTACATTATTCCTCCAATGATTAAATGATTATGAGATATGGCTGTAAATTATGCAACAATATATTCTCAAGACAAAATAAAATTATAAATAATTGAAAGGGTAATGAAAAGGTGAATGGTGAGCATAAGTCAACTCTTTCATATTAACAAGGACAAATGATTCCCTGAAGCACTAATACTCTTCCTCCCAAAATACTACTACCACTACTATTACTACCACCACTACTACTACCACCACTACTACTATGACTGCTACTACTCCATCTACTTTCTCTCTGTCTCTCTCTGACAGAAACAGAGACAGAGAGAAAATAAACAGGAGGAAGGTAACTTTAGAGGACAAATTATTAGCATCTGGAGAGAACCAGGAATTTAATAAGCAATAAAACACAATTATCAGAGTATTCCTGGATGCAGAGAGTAGTGCCAATTCTCAAGAAATCTGCCATAGGGCTTTGATGGTGTTTTTGGTTGGAAGTAACATTGGTAATAGGAAGGTTTCTATTAAATATATCTCATCTCTCTCTGTTGTACTCAGGAGTTCTGTCTTTCCATTTTTCCTAAGTTCCTTTTTTTTTTTTTGGTCACCTCTGATTTCTTGGCTATTATTGGACTCTACACTGTGAGCTTTCAATACGATTTTCCAGAACTATTAGACAGCTGGGAACCAGGTGGATAGATCAGTGGAGACAACTGTTGGACCACCATGAGTCTGAAACATAACGAAAACAAAATAGTCAGTTGAGAAACCAGAGCTAGATGTGTGGCAAATACTTGCCAACCACATGCAAATATATGCATATAAATGAAAGGAAAAAAAAGTTTCCTTTTAGATTTTAAGAAATGAGTAGTTTAAACTAACAGTGCTGCCTTCATTGACCTTGAATATTTAAATGTAACTTAAGAAAACTGCTAAAATGTGTACAAAGATGTAAAAAAAAGTGAAAAGACACAATGGAGATAATATTAAGCATTCCCTTAATATACTGTGAAATTAGGAGAAGTTGAAGAACATAAAGAACTAGAAAGTGCAAAGTCCCCTCCACCTCCTAATAAATGCATTTTACCCTTACTTCCTAAAATTAAATAAAAAACACATAATGGGGAAAAAAATCTTCATTGGGAAAGTTGCACATATGGCTTTTTGTTTCAATAATCTAAGGTATGGCATAAAGGCAGACTTTCCTACTGATTAGAGGACTGGTCTTACAATGAAGAAGAAATAAGTTTATTTCCTGATTCTAACACAATCTACGTGATTACACACTTTCTTGAAGTGGCAACTCCCCAAGACTATAAATTACTATTGTCAATCTCCATTGGTAGAAGAAATTTCCATAGCAGGAGTTCCACAACCCATGGAATCAGAGGTCTGAATAGCCTTCCTATCCAAGAATACATTAATCAACTTTATTCAAAATATAAATTTTATATTTGACACCTATTTCATTGAATGAATGATTGTTTTCCTTCTCTATGTACAAAATCACGACCATGCATTTGCTCCCTTCTTTCTTTCTTTCTTTCTTTCTTTCTTTCTTTCTTTCTTTCTTTCTTTCTTTCTTTCTTTCTTTCTTTCTTTCTTTCTTTCTTTCTAAAGCAAACATAATGAAAATAATTGAACAAAGAACATACATCAAAGCCTGGATTTCTCATAGGAAGTGCTTTCTAACAAAACCATCAACTTTGGTCAATGAAGCCATTGTCAGACATGATGAACAACTCTTGTCAATATAGTTACAAGTGAAAACGGTTTCTCTTGAGCACAAAGAAATATCTGCAGCAAGAGGGAGATTCATGTCCCAACAGACCTCTTTGCCAGCAGCATTGTCCTGGCACATAGTGAGAAAACTGATTTTGTAACATGATGGAAATAAAGAAATACATGTCTCTATTGAAGTGTTGCCTTCGCCTTTTTTTAAGCATTTCTTAATTTGTACAATACTGTTCTTCTAACCAAGATCTTTAGGGAAATTCCACTCAAGTTCACATCCCCATCACTTTTTGCCTGGATTATGGCAATAGCTTTCTAATTACGCTCCTTGATTTGAGCTTTCCCCTTCTCCAACCTGTCCTTCATACAGACCTCAAAGTGACATTTTCAAATCACAGGTTTACCAATGTCACTCTTCCGCTGAACAAAATACATGTGGATTTTGATTGTCTCTTTGATAAAATAGCAGCTATCTCTTTGACATTTAAAGCTAATCAAAATCTGGCACTAGCTTACCTTTCCAGGATTCTTACACATTTTCTTTCCCCCATGCTTCTGACCATGTAAACTGTTCTACTTGCCTGTACTTCATAAAAACCATTCCACCTCCAAACTCCATGCCTTTTCAGTGGCTGTCCCTCATGCCTGGAATGCACCCCCTTTTCACCTAAACTTCCTAACATTCCTAGCACCTTTCAAAGATCAGCTCAAGTTTTATCTCTGATAAAAGGTTTTTTTCCCAAGATTTTCAATTACCAACAATCTCTTCATATTGTTTAATATGTATTTTATATTTACTTATATGTGTGCATGTTGTTCTTTTTCTACATAGAATTAAGACTTCTGAGATCAGGGATATTTTCATTTTTTACTTTATCTCTTCAATGCCTAGTGCAGTATCTGACACATTGCTCTTGTTTAGTCATGTCTGACTCAATATTTAGGGTTTTCTTAGCAAACATACTGGAGAGGTTTCTTATATCCTTCTCCTAAACATTTTATAGATGAAGAAGTTGAGGCAAACAGGTTCAGTGACTTGCCCAGGGTCACACAGATAGTAAGTGTTTGAGGCTGGATTTGAACCCAGGAAGGTACATCTTCCTGACTCCAGACCTAGTGCTCTAGTTGACATCTGCTAGGACATAGCAGATACTTAATGATAGTCTACTGACTAACAACCATTTATCTGAATTCAACACATTTAACATTTCTGGCTGAACAATTTTTAGTTACATTCATGTATATTTGTGTTTGTGTGGTACATTGAACAACTTCTAGACTTATGCTTTGATGTCACTTTCTTGTTACTAAAACAATAACAACAGCAGCAGCAGCAGCAGCAGCGGTGACAAGGTTGGTTTCTTAAAAACTAGATCTTTGTTTCTATCTTTAGCTCCTTCTTTCATGGGATCAATCATATTTGAGTGTTTCAAGCATCCTCAGAGGCCATGTAATTCAACCAAAACATGAAAGGAATATCCCTACTGCAAAAATGCCCAATATGTGGTCTCTAAACTCTGTTTGAGGACCTTCTTAATTAATCAGAACCACATTAATCCACCATCTCTCAAGGCAGTTTATTCCACTTTCAAATAGCTCCAATTGTGAATAATTTTTTCCTAACACCAAACCTAAATTTTCTCTTTTCAACTCCCACCTAGTGTTTTTGATTCTACTCACTGAGGCCAACTAAAACAAGTGTAATCCTTTCACCATATTAGAACTCTTCACATACATGAAGACATGTATCATGCTTCCTCTGAGTCTTTTCTTCTCCAGACTCAACATCCTAAGTCCCTTCTAACTCTCCTCACATGACATGGACTCAAGTCTCTTCAGTATCCTGGTTGTCCTCTTCTCTATATGCAAAGTCCTTGAACTATAATATTCAGAACTGAAATTAGTACTCCAGACAAGGTCTGAGAAGTAATTTTCAGGGATGCAATCATCATGCTACTCCTAGAAGTACCCTCTTAATGTAATCCAAGTTAGCATTAACTTTTTTGATGGCCACATCACATTCTTGACTCAGATTGAGTTTGTATTTGGCATAAATTTATAGATACTTTTCAGAATAACTGTTGCATAACCTTGGATCCCTCAACTCATAGTTGCAAAATTGATTTTTGTGACCAAGTGTAAGGTTTTAAATTTATTTTACAATTTGAAACTATGCTCGAAGGGCTACAAAGTTGCACACCCTTTGACCCATCAATACCGCCACTGTGTCTATATCCCAAAGAGACTATAGAAAATAAAATAACCTATATGTACAAAAATATCGATAGCAGCTTTTTGTGATGGCAAAAAATTGGAAATTGAGAGGATGCCCATCAACTAGGGAGTGACTGAACAAGTTGTGGTATATGCTTGTGATTAAATACTAGTGTGTTGTAAGAATGATGAGAAAGTGGATTTCAGAAAAACCTGGAAAGACTTATATGAACTGATGTGAAGTAAAATGAACAGAACCATGAGAACATTGTACATCATAACAACTATATTGTACAGTGATCAATTGTGAATGACTTAGCTATTCTCAGCAATACAGTGATCTAAGACAATTTCAAAAGAGTCATGATGAAAAATTGTATCCACCTCCAGAGAAAGAACTGAAGGAGTCTGAGTACAGATTAAAGCATACTTTATAACTTTCTTTATTTTTCTTGTTTTTTTGGGGGGGGGGAAGGTGTTTCATAACATGATTAATATGGAAATATGTTTTGCGTGACTGCACATGTTTAACTTATGTCAAATTGCTTTCTTTCTCAATGAGAGGAGAAGGGAGGGAGGGTGGCAAAGGATATGAACTCAAAATTTTTAAAAAAATGAATGTTAAAAATGGTTTTTACATGTAATTGGGATAAAAAGATAAAAAAAGTATCTCTACCAGATTTCATCATTAGGTTTAGTCCTGGGCCAATGGTTCCCTAAATGCAGTTATGTCCTGATGAATGGATTAGTGCAAATAATAAAAATCATAAAGTTATAGCAGTTATTTTGATTGAAACCACATATTTAAATTGATCTAAAACTAATTACCATAGTTTATATAATTATAATTTCAAAATGTTAATTTAAAACCACTTGGAGGAATTCATTATTCACACTAATTGGGACCTGGCTATAACTCCAAGGATTACATGTTCAACCAATCTATCTGGAGAATGGAAAGATCATTGACATCTCATTCTCTTATTGATTACTTTTTTTCCAGAGAGAATCAACTTAATTTTATTATGTATTTTTTCAAAAACAAGGAAAATAATGGAAACATATAAATCACAAGAACTACTATTCTAAAATGATCAATATAACAATGAATTGTTAAAAAAGCAAAACACCCTCCTCCCCAAGTCCATGAAAAGGGTAAGAAAATTCTGTCTTCTGGATATGTGAATAATATTAGTAGTTTACCAAATACTGCCCTAAAAATTGAGTTTCTAGACTGGTGATTGTATATATGAATGATTTAAAAACATTCCAAAAAAGTTATTCAAAATCATTTATGTCATTATTTGGCCATAATGATTAATGGACCTTTTAGAAAGCCAAATTGTAGTGAGAGTCCTTGCTCAATGCATGAATGACTTTCAAAAGAAACCTGAAATCAACCCCTCTCTGACCCAAAGATACAAGGAAATTTGATTCTGAAATAAAGGGATTATAAACTAAAATGCCAACAATGATACACTAGAAACTAAGCCCTTTCTAATTCTCAGAACATTGAGGAAATTCTGTATTCTTTTTGTGCCTTCCTCCCCAAAGACACTTTCCTGATTTGCAAACCTTTGTTTAACTTATTTCAGAATTTGTTTCCTACCTGAACTCAGTCACTCAACAGACAATTATTAAGTTGTGCTAAGTATTAGAGGTATACATATATTGTAGGTCTGGCACATACATATTGCACCTTGGAAAGCATCTTCCATGTGGACAAACTGAAGAACCTGCTGCCATGAGAATCATGATAATGGGCTGGTTTTATTAAGCTGAAGAAATAGAAGTGTCTTGGTGAAACTGTGGAGCATGGTGGTTGATTGCCAATCAGAAGGTGACCTCTCTAAAATCCCTTGTTGCACATGAATACCACTAAGAAGATGAGTCTAAGTCGTCTATTGTTTTGAAGTCATGGATTCTGAGTGAGTTGTTTGAATAGTGTAGGGAGGAAGTGAACGTGAAATGCCCATTTAGCAGTCCCACAAAGCATTACTTGTTTTATTGTGTCAAATATCAACTTCACAGGAGTTTATAATACATAACAAATTGCTGCAGAGTGTTTTAAATACTTGTCACTGAATGTTTATGAGGCTTCTATGTTTTTAGTATTTCTTTTGTGGTAAAAGATATAAACAGCTAACCCTCTACCCCAATCTATTTTATATATTCAGTAGCTTTCTGAAGAGTTCATGTTAATTTATTTTGGGTAGAACTTGGACACGAGCTGACACCAAAACTTTTTAAGAGATTTTCTCCAGAATTCTACTCTGAGACCATGATATGATGAACCAGAGAGTTAAAGAAAAGCCTTAATACACTATTTAGAGTTCAGCTTCTCTGAGTACTGAACCTGAGTCTGATTGAACCAGGATCTGTGTCCCCTTTGTGGGAAATGAACAATTGACTCCTGCACCTTTTTCTCCCCACACCAATAACTCCTAATATCCAAATTTTGCACATAATATTAAAAGTGTGTTTTTTCTTTGAATGTTTAATAGAACATACTTCTAAGTCCAGTTTATTCTGCCTCCTTCTTAAAGAATTCTTTTGGACCTTGTTCATTTTTTCTCTAATAAATTATTTTCTCATAATCTAGATTTATTTTTAAAAGCATTTCCTATTTTGTTTGAGATGTCAGTTTTGTTTACTTATAATAGGGAAAATATATATTTTTTAATTCCTTTATTTCCTCTTCATTTGCTTTGGATTTTCTACTGCCATTTTCTTCATTTTGGTGATTTTGCTTTTCACTTTAATGGTTTCACTATTTATTAGCTTAACAAGAGATCCTACTTTTGTCAATTCATTACTTGAAGTTTGTTCATTTTTCTTTAATTTCTATTTTGTGTATATTTTCAGTTTTTTAATTGTCATCCTTCTAGTATTATTTTTTGTTTTGTTTTGTTTTAATTGTAAGCCTAATTCTATTTTTTATAATGATAATGATGATGATAAAAGTGTTTAAAGATGGAATTTTTGCCTTAGAACTACTTTAGCAGGATAAAAAAATAGTGGTTTGTTATTTCACTGATGTAATTTTCTTTGGGAAATTTGTTTATTTGTTTATTCATTTATTTATTTATTCTCTGAGCCACATAATGTTTAAGATTAAATTAGCCCCTATTCAAATTTGAATATTTTCTTCATAAGTCCTATATTGATAATAATATTTATCACACAATGATAAGTGTGTGTATCTGCATGTGTGTGTGTTTACCATTTCTGCTTTTTTGTCATTTTATCATTTTTGAGGTTTTTATGCCCTGGAATATGGAAAAGTTTTGTAGATGTGCCATGTGTATTTGAGAAATATGCATATTTCTTTCCATTCTTATTCAATGATCATGAAAATTCTATCATAGATACTTTTCTGAAATTACATTCAGGTCCTTAACTTCTTTCTTGTTCATCTTTTTTCTTAGATATCTCTCCATCTGAAAGGATCATATTGAATGCCCCTGGTATCATAGTTTTTCTATTTCTCCCTATAGTTTGATAAACTTTAAAAAAAGTATTTAGATGCTATGTTATTTGATATGTATAAATTAGGTATTAATATTATTTCATCATCTAGGGTATTTCTAAAATTTATTTATTTTTACTTTTTAACATTCACTTTTATAAGATTTTGAGTTCCAAATGTATGCCCCTCCCCAAGACAGCATGCAATCTGATATATATAATACACATATGCATACATACATACATACATATATACATATACATATATACACGCATACATAATCATATTAAACATCTTTTCATATTAGTCATGTTGTGAAAGAAGAATCAGAACAAAAGGGAAAAACCATTAGAAAGAAAAAAGAGAGAAAATAGTATGCTTCAATCTGCATTTAGACTCCATAGGTCTTTCTCTGTATTTGGATAGCATTTTTCATTATGAGTCTTTTGGAATTGTCTTAGATAATTATATTGCTGAGAAGAGCTAAGTAAACCAAAGTTGATCATCACACATTGTTGCTGTTACTGTGTATAATGTTCTCCTGGTTCTGCTCACTTCACTCAGCATCAGTTCATGTAAGTCTTTCCAGGTTTTTACTGAAATTCACCTGCTCATCATATCTTATAGAACAATAGTATTCCATTACATTCATATACTACAACTTGTGCAGCCATTTCCCAATTGATGGGCATCCTCTCAATTTCCAATTCTTGGCCACCACAAAAAGAACTGCTAGAAATATTTTTGTATATATGAGTCCTTTTCCCTTTTTTTAAAATGATCTCTTTGGCATATACACCTAACAGAGCTACTGGTAGATCAAACAGTATGCACAGTTTGATAGCCCTTTGGGCATAGTTCCAAATTGCTCTCAAGAACTGGATCAATTCACAATTCACAACTCCACCAACAATGCATTAGTGTTCCAGTTTTCCCATATCTTCCAAAGAATTAATCATTTGCTATTTTTGCCATATTAGTCAATCTGATAGGTGTGAGGTATACCTCAGAGTTGTTTTAATTTACATTTCTCTAATCAATAGTGATTTAGAGCATTTTTTTCATATGGTTATAGATAGCTTTCATTTCTTCATCTGAAAACTGCCTGTTCATATCTTTTGATCATTTATCAATTGAGAAATGACTTTTATTCTTATAAATTAGACTCAGATCTCTATATATTTTAGAAAAGAAGCCTTTATCAGAGACACTGGTTGTAAAAATTGTTTCCCAGATTTCTGCTTCCCTTTTAATCTTGGTTGCATTGACTTTGTACAAAAATTTTTTAATTTAATTTAACCAAAAATATCCATTTTGCATTTCATAATGTTCTCTATCTGTTGTCTGGTCATAAATTCTTCCCTTCTCCATATATCTGACAGGTAAACTACTCCTTGCTCTCCTAATTTGCTTATGGTATCACCCTTTATGTCTAAATCATGCACCCATTGTGACCTTATCTTGCTATATGATGTAAGTTGTTGGTCTATGCCTAGTTTTTGCCAAACCGTTTTCCAGCTTTCCCAATAGTTTTTGTCAAATAGTGAGTTTTTGTTGCAGAAGCTGGAGTCTTTGGGTTTATCAAACAGTTAGTAATTGACTACTGTGTCTTGTGTTCTTAACCATTTCCACTGATCCACCACTCTATTTCTGTACCAAGTACCGGTAATAAGTAAGTTGATGATTGTTGCTTTATAATACAGTTTTAGATCTGGTATATCTAGGCCACTTTCCCTTGTATTTCTTTTCATTAATTCCCTTGATATTCTGAACCTTTTGTTCTTCCAGATGAATTTTATTATTATTTTTTCTAGTTCTATAAAATAATTTTTGGTAGTGTGATTGTTATGGCACTGAATAAGTAAATTAATATAGGTAGAATTGTAATCTTATCACATTAGCTTATTCTACAAATAAGCAAATACTATTTTCCAATTATTTAGATCTGACTTTATTTGTGTGAAAAGTGTTTTGTAATTGTGTTCATATAGTTCCTGGGTTTGTCTTGACAGTTACTTTAAATGGAATTTCTCTTTCTATCTCTTGCTGCTGGGCTTTGTTAGTAATATACAGAAATGCTGATGAGTTATGTGGGTTTATTTTATATCCTGCAACTTTGCTAAAGTTGTTAATTATTTCAAGTAGTTTTTAGTTGATTCTCTAGGATTCTCTAAGTATACCATCACATCATCTCTAAAGAGTGATAGTTATATTTCTTCATTGCCTATTTTAATTTTTCCAATTTCTTTTTCTTCTCTTATTGCTAAGGCTAACATTTCTAGTACAATATTGATGCTTCTAGTTCATCCTCATTACTTAAAATACTTGTTCATGGTTTTAGATAGATGCTTCTTATCATTTTAAGGAAAACTCATTTTATTCCTAAGCTCTCTAGTGTTTTTAATGGGAATGGGTGTGGCATTTTATTTAAAGCTTTTTCTGCATCTATTGAGATAATCATATGATTTCTGTTAATTTTGTTACTGATATGATCAATTATGCTGATAGTTTTCCTAATATTGAACCAGAATCGCATTCCTGGTATAAACACTACCTTGTCATAGTGTATTATCCTTGAGATAAGTTACTGTACTCTCTTTGCTAATGTTTTATTTAAAATTCTTGCATCAATATTCATTAGGGAAATTGGCCTACAATTTTCTTTCTCTATTTTGGCTCTTCCTGGTGTAGGTATTAGCACTGTATTTGTATCATAGAAAGAATTTGGCAGGCCTCCTTCTTCGCCTATTTTCCTAAATAGATATAATATTGGAATTAATTGTTTAAATATTTGGTAGAATTCATTTGCAAATCCATCTGGCCCTGGAGATTTTTTGTTAGGGAGTTCATTAATGGCTTTTTCAATTACTTTTTCTGAAATGGGGTTATTTAAGTATTTTATTTACTTTTCTGTTAATCTGGGCAATTTTTATTTTTTTAAGTATTCATCCATTTCACTTAGATTGTCAGATTTATTGCCATGTGGTTGGCAAAACAGCTCCTAATTATTGTTTTAATTTTCTCTTCATTGATGGGGAATTCACCCTTTTCATTTTTGATATTGGTAATTTGTTTTCTCCTTTTTTTTCTTAAATCAAATTACCCAAAAGTTTATTTATTTTATTTTTTTCCCATAAAACCAACTCTTAGTTTTATGTATTAGTTCAATAGTTTTCTTAATTTCAATTTTATTAATATCTTCTTTGATTTTCAGTATTTCCAATTTGGTATTTAATTGAGGATTTTATATTCTTTTTTTTTTTACTTATTTTAGTTGTATGCCCAATTCATTTATCTCCATTTAGAGGTATAAAATTTCCCCTAAGAACTGCTTTGGCTGCATCTCATAAGTTTTGATATGTCATCTCATTATCATTTTTCTCTTTAATAAAGTTATTGATTGTTTATGTGATTTGTTGTTTGTCCCACTTATTCTTTAGGGTTAGATTATTTAGTTTCCAATTAATTTTAGTCTATCTTTTCATGGTCATTTATTATATGTAATTTTTTATTGTATTATGACCTGAAAAGGGTACATTTAATATTTCTACCTTTCTACATTGGATTGTGAGGTTTTTATGCCCTAATAGATGGTCAATATTTGTGTAGGTGTAACGTACTGCTAAGGAAAAGGTATATTCCTTTCTATCTCCATTCAGTTTTCTCCAGAGGCTTACCATCTCTAATTTTTTCTAAAACTCTATTCACTTCTCTAATTTCTTTCTTGTTTATTTTGTAGTTAGATTTATTTAGTTCTAAGAGGGGGAAGTTGAAGTCCCCCACTAGTATAGTTTGCTGTCTATTTCTTCCTGTAATTCCTTTAACTTCTCCTGTAAGAATTTAGATGTTATACCACTTGGTGCATATATGTTTAGTATTGATATTATTTCATTGTCTGTGGTACATTTGAGTAGGATGTAGTTTCCTCAAGACTTTTACTTCTACTCTGTGTGAATCTCTGTTTCAAATGTGTTTCTTTTTTTTTTCTTTTTTGGTCTGGATATAAGTATTTATTTATTTTTTTTATTAATTTAATTTATCAACAATCATTTCTGTAAGTTTTTGAGTTTTAAATTTTTTCCCCCTCCCTTTCCACCTTCCTTCCCAAGACAGCACACAATCTGATATAGGCTACACATACACATTCCTATTAAACATATTTTCACATTAGTGATGTTGTAAGGAAGAATTAGAACCAGAGACTTCTGCTTCCAGGACCCAAGATGGTGGAGCAAGAAGTAAATTGCTCTTACCCTCCCTTACTAACTTTTCTGAAAGCCCAGAAAATATCACCCAAGGAAAAACCCTGTAACAGCTGAACCAGGAGAAAGATGGGGTGCAGCAGTCTGTTAAACCAGGTAGCTTGAGGGATTAACAGGAAAGGCCCTTCATGCCCTGGGGGAAGGGGAGCAGTACAGAATGGGAAACATCCCAACAAGCTAGTGGAAAGCCCCCACCTCAGCATACCAGGAGGAGATCCTGAAACCCAGGTGGTAGAGCAGGCAAACAACAACATGAGGACCTCTGAGTGCCTCAGTGAGGGTGAGAGAATTGGTGGAAACTAGCTCAGAAAACCACGAGGTGCCTCAGCATTCTATAGCAACTGGGTCTCCCTGGGCTTCAGAAAAGCTCTGGGAAGTGTTCCAAGGCTTCCTCCTAGGTGGAAAAACATCCTGCAACATCCAACTGAAAGGAAATGAAGAAAGTGAAAGGAAGGAAAGGCCTGGGTGAGCAGGCAACCTCCAGGGACCAGACTACCCAAATCTATACCTAGAGTTCCAGTGTTGCTGATTCCATCCCAACACCAGGTAAGCTGCCAGAACAATATAGCATCCAACTGCAGCATTGGAGACCCCACACACAAAGCCAGTGACCAGGCCTTGGGCTCCCAACACAAGAAGCTTGGGTCAGTGCCCCCTGCTCCCCAGCAGGAGAGTAGAATCTCTTTTAAGACCAGGAAATAAGCAAACAACATGAGCAAAAGAAACATATAATAGATTCTTATTATGGGAAGAGTGAAGATCAAGGCAGAAATTCTGAAGAGGACAACATTGTCAACAAACCCACCTCTGGAACCTCAAAAGAAAATATGAACTGATCTGAAGCTCAAAAACCCTTCTTGGAAGAGCTCAATAAGGATTTTTAAAGTCAAATGTGACAGGTAGAAGAAAAATTTGGAAAAAAATGAGAAGTATGCAAGAAAGAATCAATAGCTTGGAAAAGGAAGGACAAAAATTAACTGAAGAAAACAAGTCACTAAAAAATACAATTGGCCAAACAAGAAAGGAGGTACCAAATCTAACAGAAGAAAACAATTTGTTAAAAATTAGAACTGAACAAGTGGAAGCTAATGATTCTGTGAGAAGTGAAAAGCAGTCAAACAGAAACAAAAGAATGAAAAAATAGATGAAAATGTAAAATACCTCATTGGTAAAACAACTGACCTGGAAAATCGATCCAGGAGAGATAATTTAAAAATTATTGGTCTACCTGAAAAATATGATGAAAAAAAAGACCCTGGACAGTATCTTTCAGAAAATCATCAAAGAAAACTGCCCTGAGGTCCTAGAACCAGAGGGTAAAATAGCCATAGAAAAAATCCACCCATCACGTCCTGAAAGAGATCCCAAATTGAAAACTCCAAGGAATATAGTAGCCAAATTCCAAAATTACCGGGACAAAGAGAAAATACTGCAAGCAGCCAGAAAAGAAACAATTTAAATATCATGGAGTCAGGATTACACAGGACATCGCAGCTTCTACATTAAAAGACCGTAAAGGGGCAGCTAGGTGGCACAGTGGATAGAGCACTGACCCTGAAGTCAGGAGGACCTGAGTTCAAATCTGGCCTCAGACCAAACACTTGACACTTACTGGCTGTGTGATCCTGGGCAAGTCACTTAACCCCAATTGCCTAAAAAAAAAAAATGACTGTAGGGTGTGGAATACAATATTCCCTAAGGCAGAAGAGCTTGGATTGCAACCAAGGATCAACTACCTAGTGAAATTTAGCACAATCTTTCAGGCGAGGAGATGGGCATTCAACAAAATAGGGGACTTCCAAACCTTTCTGATAAAAAGACCAGAGTTCAACAGAAAATTTGATCTTATAATACAAGACTCAGGCGAGACATAAAAAGGCAAAGAGGACAGCAAGAAAGAACAATATGTTATTAATAAGGGCAAACTATTTATATCCCTACAAGGGAAGATGACACTTGTAACTCTTGAGAACTGTATGGTTATTACACCATGTTAAAGGGGTATACATAGAGGGGGTGGGTATAAGTTGATTTTGATGTAATGATAAAATAAAAATCTAATCAAGTGGGTTAAATGGATCCAAGTAAGTGGATTAATCTGATCTAACTAAGACAATGTACTGAGAGAAAAGGAAAGGAAGAGGCAGACAAGGGTAAATTACATTACAGGAAAAGGGACAAAAACCTGTTACAGTATAGGGAAAGAAGGGAGGGAAATGAACATTGTTTGAACCTTACTCTCATCAGATTTGGCTCAAGAATGGAATAGCATAATCAGTTAGGTATAGAAATCTAACTTGCCCTATAGGCATGGAGGGAAAAGGGGAAAGAAAAGGGAGGGGAGACAGAAAGGAGCAAAGAAGTAGTAAGGGTAAAGGGGAAGAAAAGGGAGGGGGCTAATAGAAGGGAGGTGGGACTGAGGGAGGTGATGGCCAAAAGCTAAATATTAGTGAGGAGGGAAAAGGAAAAAGGAGAAAGATAAACAGAAATGGGGGGGGGGAAGGATGAGGAGAAAGACACAGATAGTAATCATAACTGTGAATGTGAATGGGATGAACTCTCCTATGAAACAGAAACAGATAGTGGAGTTACAGAAACAACCTCCCCTTCTCTGAACTAGATAAATCTAACCACAAAATAAACAAGGAAGAAGTTAAGGAGGTCAATAGAATATTAGAAAAACTAGGAATGATAGACCTCTGGAGAAAATTGAAGGGGTTTAGAAAGGAATATATTTTTTCTCAGTGGTACATGGCATATACACAAAAATTGACCATGTACTAGGGCATAAAAACCTCACAGTCCAATGCAGAAAGGCAGAAATATTAAATGCATCCATTTCAGATTATGATAAAATACAAATTAAACATAATAAAGGGCTGTGGAAAGATAGACTAAAAAAATCAGAAACTAAGTAATCTAATCCTAAAAATGATTGGGTTAAACAACAAATCACAGAAACAATTAATAACTTCATTCAAGAGAATGACAATAATGAGAAAACATACCAAAACATATGGTCTGCAGTGAAAGCAGTTCTTAGGGGAAGTTTTATATCTCTAAATGTTTACATAAATAAAATAGAGAAAGAGGAGATCAATGAATTGAGCATACAACTATAAAAACTAGAAAAATAACAAATTAAAAATCCTCAATTAAACACCAGTTGGAAATACTGAAAACCAAAGGAGAAATTAATAAAATTGAAATCAAGAAAACTATTGAACTAATAAATAAAACTGAGCTAGTTTTATGAAAAAAAAAACAATAAAATAGATAAACCTTTGGTTAATTTAATTTAAAAAAAGAAAGAAGAAAACCAAGTTACCAGTATCAAAAATGAAAAAGGCTGGTTTGCTGAGGTGGGCTTGCTGCTAGCTTGCTGAGATGCTTCCTGCCATGCAACGTACTCCCCTTTTATTGGAGTGAGACAGACCTTTCTTGACCCTGATCCTTCAAGTTTCCTGGGCTAAAAGGCTGCTCCACCCTGTGTTTCCACTGGCTCTGCTGTTCCAGGATTTTTTCTGGGGTGCTATTTTATGACTGTTCAGAGGTCAATATGGGAGAGGGACAGTGATTTACTTCTTTCTCTGTCATCTTGGCTCCCAGAAGTCTGTCTAGGGTACTTCTATGCATTACATAGCTTAATTGTTTATCTTATATAACCATACACACACACACACACACACACACACACACACACACATAATTTTATAAACATGGTTGCATTGTCTGAAGATGTGATCAGTACTTCTGCTTTTTCCTCATGTGTTTGAGATGTTTCAAATTGTCTTCTAGCACTTTATTTGATTTCCACATAAATCTTTATATGTCAAGTATTTTTAAAAATGAGAACGTTTTGTATTCTACTTTCTAATTTATTCTACCTTCCTCTACTTTTTATTTGTCCTATTCACTTTCATGTTTGTGATATTGAAAATTATTTTATTTCTATTGATTGCCTTCCCAATTGACTTTTTTTCTTTAAGCCTTTTCTTTTCTCTCTCTTCCCTACTTAGTTACTTGTTGAACTTAATATGTTTCTATAACAAAATCACTTTTAGCGTTTGTGTATTCAATCTACCTTTGTCCATTTTATGTGAGTGAGTCTTATGAGAAGGTAATCCCACTCATTCCCTCTATGTTTACATACTCTTTTATTATGCTCCTAAAATGAGAAGTCACAAAGTTTTTTTTTTTCTTTTCTCAATTTATTCATTAGTGTATTTCTTTTTTCTACCTTTTTCTTTCTTCTCTTAAAATACACAAAACAACAAAACCACATCTAGGCCCTGAATTAGTCTTTATTCCCTCTATGATCCTTAAAGACAGTGAGATTCTGAATACTTGCCTCTCTTCTATCTATTGGAATATAATAGCTTGGCAATCATTTAGACTGTTCAAGTTGCTCAAATTCATTATTTTTCTAGGTTTCTCCTATTTCTTGTGTTTCTATTTCAAAGATTCCACCCAGCATCTGGGTTTTTAATTAGAAATGCTTGAAATTTCTTTATTTTCCTAATGTTCCATTTCCCCCAAGTATTATATTAATATCCAAAATTCTCTCCCTTTTATGGTAGTTACACCACAATATTACTTGGTTATGAATACAATTCTTTGGTATTGGATCTGCTACTTCTCCCATTCCACTCCCCTTATTTTCTTGGCTGCTTGAAGCACTTTTTTCTCTGATCTCAAAGGCCTGGATTTTGGCTACTACATTCTTGGGTATTCTGAATTTTTGTTTGCTTTCAGAAGTTGATCAGTGGATTTTTTCTTATCTTCTCTTTGCCCTCTGATTCTAACCAATTTGAGCAGTCAACATTCATGATTACTGCAACATAATATGTAGTTTTGTTTGTTTGTTTTTGCCATGATTTTAAGCAGTACTAATAATGCTTAAATTTTCTCTCTTCCAGCTGAATTCCAGATCATGTTTTTGATGGTTAACATTTTATCCAATTTTTTATTTTGTTCTAATGTATAATGGATAGAGAGTGGCACTTAAACTCAGAAGTCCTAGGTTCAAGTCCCGGGAAACTCTCAGTGTTCTAGGCAATTCTCTAAAACTCAGTTTCAGAAAAAGTGCCAATTTGCATTCTCAGAAGCTACCTCACCTGAGAATTCTCTATAAAGAGGTCATCAAGTTATATATTCACATTTAGAGAAAAAAAAAATAAAAAGAATAATAAAAAACCTTCTTAAATATAAAGAATGAAACTTTTCCTAGATATAATCCCTTTCTTTTTGGCAAGCACAGAAATAGAATGTATACTTGTAGCAACAGAAAGCAGTAGGCCTTCATGGGTGCTCTGGCTCAGAAAATATGTCTGTTTCCACAACCCATTGAAAGACTTTTACTTTTTCAGAATATGATGAAGTTGCCACCAAGACAGATTTTCTCCAAGGAGATAATCATTACTTAAATTTTTACTCTTTCACATCACTTCACTCTATCTCACTATCAAAAGAAAACATATCCTTGAGAAAAAGTAAGAAAGGAAAGCAATGATTATTTACATAAATTTATATAATTCTGATTGAGAATTGAGCAAAAACTTACATTTTATATAACAATTTAAGCTTACAAAGTATTTTATATTCATGACCTCATTTGTTCATCATCAAAAGCTCATGAGGTATTATTATTATTGTTATTATTATTATTATTATTATTATTATATCTATTAATCTGAGGCCCTTGGAAGTTAAATGAGTTTTCCATGCTCACACAGCTAGTAAATAATCTAAGTTGGAATTTAAGCTAAAATTTTCTTGGTTCTAAGTCCAATATTTGGACTTCTTTTTTTTTCAAGGCTGAATTTCCTTATCTCTCCTAAGCTGGAAATGCAGAAATCAATTCATGGGTCCTACCTTACTACTGATAAATATGGAAGCTTTGACCTGCTCCATTTCTGACCTGGGCTGGTTTACCCTTCATTAAGCATTTTGGAGGCTTATGTTGGGAGATGGGGAAAGATTCACTATACTGTGCTTGGTATGGACACCCCATTGGATTAACATGTTTGACTGAGCTCTGAACTCTTGAGTTCAGTGATACAAAAGTCTCAGACTTTCTGGCAGTAGTGCTTATGGGTCACATTACTATACTTGGCATGCTGGTTACTTAATACAGAATAACATACAAAAAAATTTAGAACCTCAGCAAATTTAAAACATTTAAATTAATTTTCTTCCCATTTTCCTGCCTATTGCATTGCTAGCATGAGCAAGCACTAAATATATCAAGATGAGCTAGGGGAAAAAAAAGCAAGGGGATGTGTTTTTATCCTAAAGATAATCAAGAGATATTAGACATAAAAAAAAAATCTCTATTTGCCAAATATTCTAGATCTGTGTAAGCAGCCTTAAAATGCACCTAATTATAAAAATAATGATGTACATAATCCTATTCTGATTGAACAAAGCTATATTCCAGTGACATGAGTTCATCCTCTTTCATTTGGAAGGATTAAGATGTTCAAAATATGTAATTTTCTTATTAGTCCGTATGTGGACTGAGGAAGGGGATTTATATGATCCTTCATTTCCTTAATCTCAAATATTTGGTAAAATACTTAGAAATGCCACAGCGTTGAACCACTATATTTTATTTAGTCTCCCATATGTTCTTTTATGAGATACCAGACTAGTCTATCTATTTTAAACGAAGATCTAGGCTCAGTTACTTCCACGATTAAGAATATAAGGCACATAGGAGTGAATCTTTACTTCTGACACTGGGAAAAAAAAGTGACTCAATCAAGATTTTTTTTTATTGCAAATATTCAGCCAGGACCCTTCTGTATCTTTTCACACACACACGCACACACACACACACACACACACACACACACATTTAAGTATTGACATGCATACACACATATATACACATACATACACACATGAATACATAGGCATATCTGCATACACATACTTCTCAAAATGAGAAAAAAAGTTTGGTTTTTTTTAATGAATTTTTTTTTTAACTCAAGGCCAAGAATGATTTTTTTTTCCTGAACCAGAAGTATCACTTTCAATCACTATTATCAAACATCAAATAACTTTGAAAATTAGGTTTTCCTTCAAATTTGTTAATATATCTTAATGAATTTAACCTAAACTTACCAGGTAAAATAACACAAATACAAAACTTATACTGCAATAAACAGAATTCCATGATAAGTAACATGGTTTGCATCACAACTATTGTCAAGCTGCTTTAAACACTTCCTGTGCTGTCAAACGTTAAAATAAAAAAAAAAACTCTATTCCTGCTCAAATTTGCAGTGGACATATTTCCTGAGCTCAAATTACAGTTCTAGAAGAACTTTTTAAAGATATTGATACAAGTGCAAAGAAATTTCCACATTTCAAAACCCATTTAACTGTACAGTTGAGGAGCTTCCACCTAATCTTCATCTGGACATGATTAGTCTGTGATGTAATGACATGCTAGACAGCAAATATAAAAAGAAGACTAATAGAATTCTATAAATGCCTTCCAAATAATGAATATGTCTAATTAAAATCATATTCTCAAGGATTAATATCAATATGTGGTAGTATCTATCTGTGTGAAGATATTTTCAAAGATGAAACATTTAAAATCTCATTAGAGTATATAGATCAGAATTAATAGATGAACATTTTCAATCAGTTCTGATAAGGACCACTTTCTTTTAATCCCAATTAAGTGAAATGTTATCCTTACAAAAATAATTATATGATTTTCAATAGTAAACCTGAACAAATATATTCTATTATTATTAATATTATAATTTAAATTTTATCTATACATAATTTGTGGATATTTTCCTTTACTTTTTATAAGTATCAACACAACATTCTCAATTTTGCCTCAACCCAGAAAGCCCAAAATATTTACTATCTGGTCCCTTCAGGAAAGGTTTGCTGTTTCTTGATATCGAATAGGAAAGGACCTCAAAAGTCTTTTATCTCCACCCGCCCACTTAGGCAGCTAAGTGTCATGGTGAATAGATTTTTGGACCAAATTTAGGAAGACTTGCATTAGAATCTGGCCTCAGACATTTACTAACTGTGTGATCATGCAAATCATTTAACCTCTGTTTACCTCAGTTTCCTTAACTGTAAAATGGGAATAATAACAGTACTTACCTCACAGTTTTGTGAAGATCAAATGAAATAATATTTTTAAAGTGCTTAGCCCAATGTCTTGCACATAGCAAGCTCTATATAAACGCTTGTTGCTTTCCTCCCCTTGCCTTCATTTTAGGTATTAGGAACCTGAAACCAAGCAAGCTTATGACTTAACTATTGTCACACAGGTTCTAAGTAGCAGAGCCAAGATTCAAATTTAAGCCCTCTGACTCAAAAACCTAACACTTTTTATTTTCCAATGAAATATACCCTGCTATATTTTGTATCTGCATTTTTTTTAGTTTCCCAGAGTTCATACAGTGAAATTATGTATGCAAGTGTTCGCTGTTAATACAAAAGACCCACCTTCATAAATTGTCGAAGAAATACATATATAGTGAAGACAATTCTATATGATTTTCCAATGGAAAATCTCTTCATATATGAAATAAAATCATTGACCTTTCCTCTTGAACATTGATCTTGAGAAATTTAGAACTCATAACTTAATCTTGGTTGATGAATAATACTCCCAACAAATCTTTTCGATACATTCATTTTAATCCCACCTGGGACCCTACTTTCTTTGTTGATTGTGACCTTTGCTGCTCACTTCATCAAGGTAGTACTCCAATCATATTTCATTAAATTCTAGAGACATCCCATCATGTTAACTGTTGTCCTTTCCTACCCCATTCCAGTTCTTGAACTATAAACAAATATAGTCTGTAATTGTTACTGGAAAGGATGTGTCAGTATGCTTGCCTATGACTCCAATCACCTAACCTTCCAATCCCAAATAGCTCTCCTTGTCTACCCCTCCCTTATACATGTTATCCTCCCTAATTAGAACATAAGTCTTTGAAGGCATAGACTTTCTTTGTTTTTATATTTGTACCCCAAGCTCATAGCACCATGTATAGCACACAGTAAGTGTTCATTGAATGATTTTTCATTCATTTGTTCATTCATTCATAGCCAATAAAAGACTGCCAAGACCAGAGGTTGAGTTAAGTTAACCAACAGAGAGCCTCTTTGCCTTCCTTCTCCCAGGCAGAAAGACAACTGTGAAAAGACAACAAGCCACTTTCCAAGATTCACAGCATGTGAAAGGATAGTAATTATGACCAAATATCAAATGTTTCCTCTCTGAATTGGCATCTGTTCATTTTTTAATCTATAAATTTGAATATTTTTTTTCATGGCAGACTAGTGGGTATTTGGCTTGCTGCAAACTGTTTCCGATATGTAAGTATATGGAATATAAGACGTGACTACAAACAGACTCCTGGAATCAACCCTAAGTCCCCATCTTCTCCAATATTTTTGGAAATAGGTAGAGTAATATTTTCCTTTCTGTATTTCCATGTTTACTGGGATACAACATTATTACTCTCTATTGCATCAGAAGACGTGGAAACAGTTGCTCAAATTGATTTAACCACATCACCTCAGAAGGATATGCTCTATCACCAAGGAGCTTATTCAGTACAAACAATTTCTTTTTTTTTTTTCAGTGCAAACAATTTCAAATAAAGTCTGAGCTGTCACTCCAGATATGTAAAAATGTATGTGTATCAATATTCTGTAGAGGAAAATTAAAGGTTTTCTGATGATCTATGTGTATTAATATTTAAGGGATTATTGACACAATACATACAATAAAACCATAAATCTTACATACTCATACATATTTTATGACAGATAACGAATTTTTCTCATACAAATCCTACAAGGATGACAGTACAGATTGTTGGTCCTATTATTTACAGATTAATATATCGATCAATCTATAATAGGTAAGTGTGTTTGTGTGTGTGTATATACATACAAACACATATATACATATGTATACACACTCACATACCTATGTGGCAGGCATTGTACTAAAAAGTGGAGATTAGGATAGATCGTAGGGTATTGGACCTATAATTTCATTAAAATGAGTTTTATGATTTGCTGTGGTACTAGGCACTGTGTAGCATGGAAAAATAGATAGCTGGGAGATCTAGAGTACCTCATTTTACAACTTTAAAGAGGACTTTGATTTCTACATTCAGATAGAGCAGGAGGGAGTCTATGACTAAGTGTTCAAGGTTTCAAAATATAAGCCATTTTTTTTGATCACTCTAGAGGGCAGGTTAACTGTTAACTTTATTCTCATTCAGCTTAGTCCCATCCCATCAAAGGCTTTTCATGCAAATGAAAATCACAGGCAGTGATCAAGTATGTATTGGAGGAACAATGATACATAAAACATTGAAGTTATACAAATTAGCATAGATTACACAATGCTTTAGATAGAGTAAATGGATTCCTTAACTAGATCCTTAGATATAATCTCCATTAAAGCAAGGAGAAAACAATATTATCCCAGAAATAAATTCTTAGCAGTTTCTGGGGCATCAAGTACTAGGAATCAAGTGAATCTGGGGATGCCTAATAGTCATGCAAAAGTTCATTCCTTCTCTCATCATGTCTCCCCACAAATTCCCTTCTTTTCTTTACTCTAACCCCTCTCCCTCAAGTAGGCAGACTCAGAAGTCTCTTAACCTGTCAGGAGTCATGTTTTCCTACACTTATGTGGCATCATAGATTTCAGGGAACCACCCAACCCCTCTGAATAGAGGTAATACTTAGGAGATTAATAGAGGAGGAAACACCATCTACCAATGCTGATTGGGACCTTATAATCTTAGAAAGTTGCCTAGTTGTGACTTCTACAGGACTCCATAACTTTTATGGGGCAGAAATGAGAATGAAACCAGGCCTTCTTGATTTTGGTAAGTATCAATCTATCTATACATATAATTTTTTCCCCTCCAACTACCCTAACACTGACAACGGTCTCATGAGTTACAAATATCATCTTTCCATGTAGGAATGTAAATAGTTCAACCTTAATAAGTCCCTTATGATTTCTCTTGCTTGCTTACCTCTTCATGCTTTTCTTGATTCTTGTATTTGAAAGTCAAATTTTCTATTTAGCTCTGGTGTTTTCATCAAGAATACTTTAAAGTCTTCTATTTCACTGAATATCCATTTTTCTCCTGAAAGACTATATTCAGTTTTGCTGGGCATATGATTCTTGGCTGTAATCTTATCTCCTTTGCCCTCCAGAATATCATATTCCAAGCCCTGCAGTCCCTTAATGTAGAAGCTGGCTAAATCCAGTGTTATCCTGATTGTGTTTCCACAATACTTGAATTGTTTCTTTCTGGCTGCTTGCAATGTTTTCTCCTTGACCTGGGAACTCTGGAATTTGGCTACAACATTCCTAGGAGTTTTCCTTTAGGGATCTCTTTCAATAGGTGATCAGTAGAGTCTTTCAATTTATATTTTACCCTCTGGTTCTAGAATATCAGGGCAGTTTTCCTTGATAATTTCTTGAGAGATGATTTCTAGGCTCTTTTTTTGATCGTTGCTTTCAGATAGTCCAATAATTTTTAAATTCTCTCTCCTGGATCTATTTTCCAGGTCAGTTGTTTCCTCAATGAGATGTTTCACATGTTCTATTTTTTCATTATTTTGGTTTTATTTTACAATGTCTTGATTTCCCATAAAGTCACTAGCTTCCAATTGCTCCTTTCTAATTTTTTAGGAAGTATTTTCTTCAGTGAGCTTTTGGACTTCCTTTTCCATTTGGCCAATTCTGCTTTTTTAGACCTTCTTCTCCTCATTTACTTTTGGGACTTCTTTTGCCATTTGGGTTAGGCTGTTTTTTAAGTTGTTATTTTCTTCAGTATTTTTTTAGGTCTCCTTTAGCAAGCTATTGATTTGTTTTTCATGATTTTCTTGCATCACTCTCATTTCTCTTTTCAATTTTTCCTCTATTTCTCTCACTTACTTCTCAAAATCCTTTTTGAGGTCTTCCATTGCCTGGGACCAATTCATATTTTTCTTGGAGGCTTTGGATGTAGGAGCTTTGACTTTATTGTCTTCTTTTGGTTGTATGTTTTGATCTTCTTTGTCACCAAAGAAAGATTCTATAGTCTGATTTGTTTTGCACAGTTTGCTCAGGATCCCAGACAATTACTTAAGTTTTAAACTCCTTGTTAAAGTAAGGGTCTGCTTCCAGTGTGGAGAATGTACTGTCCCAAGCTTTGGGGTTTTTGTGCATCTGTTTTCAGAGATACTTCTAGAGACTTGTAAATTCCAAGGTGGTATGATAAGGGGCAAGGTGTTTACTTTTTTCCTAACCTGTGCTCTGGTCTATGAGTGACCACAAGCACCCTCTTCTGCCTTGGAACTGTGAGGAGTATTTCCTCTCCACCACCACCACAAGCTCCACCACACCAGAGCTCTTCCTTGCCCCAGGACCACCACCCAGGACTGCAACCAGATCCAAGCATGGGCCAAACAAGAGAATACTGCACCAGCAAAGAGATCCATTCAATCACCCTCTGATCAACCACTTGATTCCCCCTTAGTCTATGGACTCCAGAAGCAACCACAACCCTGGGGCCACATGTTGGGACTGGGGCTTGGACTGAGGCTGGGACTGAGCTTCTCTCTCATCTGTAGTCACAGACCTTTCCTACTGACCTTCTAAGTTGTCTTTGGCATTTGTGGGTTGAGAAGTCTGGAAACTGCCACAGCTGCCCATGATTCAGTCCTGTGAGGCCTGCTCCAGGTTCACTTAGGCCTGTTTTGCCTGCATGCTCATGCTGAACATCATTCCTCTCCCAGCCAGACACAATAGACCTTTCAGATCAGTCATCCAGGTTGTCTTGTGCTGGAAATTTATTTCACTCTGTCTTTTTGTGGATTCTGCTGCTTTCTAATTTTTTTAGAGCCATTTTTTACAGGTATTTGGAGGGTTTTAGCGGAGAGCTCAAGCAAATCACTGCTTTTACTCCGCCATCTTGGCTCCACCCTCTCCTTTCCCCTTTTTTAAATAATCTCTTTGGGATATAGACCTAGTAGTGATATTGCTGGATCAAAGGATATGTACTGTTTTATATACCTTTGGGCATATTTCCAAGTGGTTTTCCAGAATGGTTGGATCAGTCTACAACTCCACCAACAGTGCATTTGTGTCCCTATTTTTTCACATCTCCTCCAACATTTATCATTTTTTCTATCATATTAGCCATTTTGATGGGTGTGAAGTGGTACCTCAGAGTTGTTTTAATTTGCAATTCTCTAAACAATATTGATGTGGAGTGTTTTTTCATATAACTACAAATAGCTTTGATTTCTTTATCAGAAAACTGCCTGTTCATATACTTTGACCATTTATCATTTGAGGAATGACTTATATTCCTACAAATTTGACTCAGTTCTCTCTATATATGAGAAAAAAGCTCTTTATCAGAGATAGTAGTGGCAAAATTGTTTCCCAGCTTTCTGCTTTCCTTCTAATCATGGTTGTATTTGAATGTCTAAATTTCTTACAGGTACATACAGATGTAGTAGAATGAATCCTGAACACAGGCTCCTGACATTTAACATTTGAACTAGGAGTCATGGGTTCAAATTCTAGCTCTGATATTTACACTGTGTGTAATTTGAGGTAAGACCCTTAACCTCTCTATGAACTATGATTTCTATGTTTTCTCTTTTATAGAATGAAGAGGTTAGACTACATAGATCATCATAAAAGTCAGAGCTAGGAGGCACCTTAGAGATCACCTAGTTCAGCCTTATCATTTTATAAATAAAGTGAGAAAGGAATTGACTTGTGTAAGGTACCTAGGTAATACAAGACTCAGCTGCAGAGCCAGGACTGATCTAACTCCAAATAGAGTGCCTTTTCAATGACACCCTATTTTCTCTCACTCTTAAGTTTTTTTTTTTCCAGAGCTAAAGTTTCAACAGTTGTGTACTCTAACATCGTTCCCATTTATCTAATTACCTACAACTTTTTCTTACTTCATTTGGATCAACTGTTAAATTATTTCTTCACTTAAGTGGAGGTTGGATGAAGAGAAGCTTGCCATATTGGGTAGAGTTCTGAACTCTAAGTGAGGAAGTCAAGTTACTACAAGATTTAAGTGCCTACTATGTACCAGGGATTTTACTAATTTCTGAGGATACAAAGAAGGGCTAAACACAGTCCTTACTCTCAAGGAGCTTGCAGTTTAAGGGGAGCAATAACAATACAAATGACTATGCACAAAGAAGAAATACAGAATAAATTGGATATAATCAACAGAGGCAAGAACAGTGATTGATACATAATTAGCACTTAATACATGACTCTTTATTCATCCATCCATTGTAGTAAACATATTAGACCTCTATATCTCCACAAAGTGGTTACCTTCCCCCAGATCTTAGTATAGTGAATGGTTATTCATATCAAGTATTTTCAAAAAGGTTGTTACTTTGAAGAGAACTTGAAATTGTTCTTTTCAGCTTTGAACAACAGAACATAGAGTAGTAGATGGAAATTTCAATGATGAACATTTAGACTTGAAATCAAGAAAAACCTTTCTAACAATTTAAGATACCAAAAATTGAAATAAGTTGTTTTTGGAGGAATTGAGTTTCTTATCATTGGAAGTCTTTAAGAAAAGGTTGGATGACCGCTAGGTAAATATGTTAGACTGGGAATTCTTAGTCATGTAAGGGTTGTTCCAAATGACTCTCTTTCAATTGTGGGACTTTTAGATTCTGTCCTTAACCATTTTGAGTTGATAAGTCCCTGGCTTGATGGGTTAAAACCTTCAAGACAGACTGAACTTGGTAGTGTTGATTTGAAAATATTGAATGTAATGAAAAAGCACAATGATAGGGAAATTTTGTCAGTAAATCATAAAAAACAGTGGTGTGTCTCATTGTCATTTTCCTGCCATGCTACATAACTGTGGCTGCTCCTGAATTCTCCCAAATGGACCTCAGGTGTCCACCCTAGATCCATGCTGATTAGTGAGAGTTTCTTATATCTAGGCTATTCCAGTCACCAGACTTTGCCTTACCACCACCCTTCTGCCTTGCTGCTTACACACTTATTCCCCAACTTCTATCTATTTTCTTTCTTTTGCTGAGAGAAGAGTGATTGGATTAATACTACCATTGCTTCTGGAAAGGATATGCCAATTAATTTCCTGTGTTCCATTCACCATAGTTGAGACTTCATTCTTCTCTGGCAAATGTTAGTCCCTAAATGTTAGATGACTTCCCCTTTTAGAATGTAAGCTTTTTCAGGGTAGGGACTTTCTTTTGTATTTGCATTCCCAGATCTAAGCACAACCACCAGCATATAGTAAATCCTTAGTAAATTCATTTCCATTCATCCATTTTTTTATCAATCAATCCATCCATTCTGTCATATTTTTATCCTTCTCATATTTTACTCTTCAGAAATATGACTCCCCTTGGCCACCATTTTAAGTTGACATGAAAAATGCTCATAGAGTAATAAGATCTAACCATAAATTCTGCATGTTGGGATCCAAGTTCACCTGGCCAGTCACATCCAATCTCTTGGTGACATTTGATCTACACTGGTCATAGAAACACACAGATTTTTTTTAAAAGAAAAATCTGAAATTAGAATCAGAGGATTTAAGATTTCTCCTTCCAACTCAGAATTATCGATCATTATGAGGCTTACTTCTCTCAATGACTTTTCCAACAGATACAACACACAGAACTTTCCTTTCTTCTATATGGTCTACTTCTAGTCATTTTCAAATCTGAATTTACAAAATAGTAATGGACCTAGAGGCACCTACCTAAAAACAATTTGGATCAACTTGATCAAGTCTAAGGCCTACTCCAATTTCCATTTTTTGGTAGGTGACAGGGAAGAGTGGAGGGGGAAGTAGATAGAGTAGCAGGAATAAGGGGAAAAGTTATAAATTCTTCCCAAATCAAATATTCCTCCCATTATGCCCGGGCTTTCTTAAACAGAGTTTTATGTCCTTCTTTCCCCTAGACTTTATTTTCTCTGTGGAAGTGTTTTTAATTTTTTTTTATGAACTAGAATATAAGAGAAAAAAAATTAAAAGTAGAAAGTTATGAATGTTGGTGGTACAGCTTTCAAACATTTTGCTAAAGCAAAAAAAAAAAAAAAGAAATTAAAGAGAGGCAATTAGAAGGTAACATCCCAAAGTACATTCTTTTAACACTAAGTTCCAACATTAAAAATGGTTGGCCATAAAAGCCAAATGGAGGTGTTGATAGCATAATAGAAGTGTTCCCTGAATTCTAAAGCTTTGTGGCCTCTCTGGGAGTGTGAATGACAGCCTGTGATCCATCACTTGGCTGTTACCAATTGTGCTTTGGCAATAAGATGACTGGATTTTAAAGGATAATTACAAGTCTCTTTCCTGTATTGTTCATGCTAATTGCTGTTTGAAACCTCTGTTTATTGTCTGTCTCAATGACACAGTTCTGCACTCTTTCAGGCATGCAGAACAATTTGATATGTCATGTCCACCAGCTGCCTGCTTTGCATTCTGCATACATGCGGTAGTGGGGAGTCTTCACTTAGATAGGCCTTTAATCATTTGTCTATAGATTTGTACTGTTATTTCTCCTAAACCTTACTCAATTTATGAACAAGTAGTGGAATGATAAAACACTTAGTATTTCTGTAATATCTCTGCTTCTCAAAGCTCTAAACCCAAATTAATCCTTTGTACCTTCTCATAAGAAGTGGCTAACCTTGCAATTTCAGAATTAAAATGGAGAAGAGCGGTGAAAGTAAATTATGTGCCACACCATTTGTTCATTAATTCATTTAATCACCAAACATTTATTAAGTCTCTGTTTTGTTCTAGTCATACGTAGGTGTACAGGCCTGAGACAGTACAGTCTTGTACTTTGGGATCATGACTGGAATGAAATGAAACACTCACAGAATATGTGGCAGTGAACAAAATTGATGTTTAGTCAGCCATATCAGAAGAAGGACATTCAGAGTAAGGAAAAAATATTCAGGGAAGTTAAAGCCTTGATTTAGCTGAATGAAAACTTCCTTGCTTATATGTTACCTATGGTAGCATGTGTGTTAATCCTGAGGGATCCGATAGGATTCCTCATATCCAGGCTGTTCTTGTACTCAGGAAACTATATGAATAGTTCAAGCCTTTTTATTGTTGTTCAGTCATTTTTCAGTGGTGCTTGACTCTTCATGACCCCATTTGAGGTTTTCTTGGCAAAAATATTGAAATGGTTTGCCATTTCCAACTCCAAGTCATTTTACAGATGAGGAAACTGAGGCAAACAGGGTTAAGTGACTTGCCCAGGGTCACATAGGTAGTAAGTGTCTGAGGGCAGATTTGAACTCAGAAAAATTAGACTTCCTGACTCTAGGCCTGACATGCTATCCACTGCACCACTTAGCTGCCCTCCTTGCTTTCAGTCTCCTGATCAATTGAGACTTTAAGATGATTTCCATAACTTTTAATCAGAGAATCAGCCTAGTCTATGCATTGGGAGATCTTAGCAGACACACGATCACAAAAAACATAGAACAAGACTCTTCTAAACTTCTAATTCTTATTCTCTCTTCCCATCCTAATTAACCCTAACAATGTGCCTCTGGAATTCCCAGTCCATAATGAACAAACTTCCCTTCATCATGGACCTTCTTCTATTAAACTCTTTCCAGCTCTCATTTAAATCTGGCCCTCCCCGATGGCACTAGATCCCTGTTCTCCTGTCCATCATTTGTGGCACCTTCATTAACACTCTCTGAAAAGAAATCAGTGAAGTAAAACCTATTATTATATCCATTTATAGATAACAACATTGAAGCTCAAAAAGCTCAGGTGATCCTGAGGTCACAAAATATCTGATGTGAAGATAGTTTTTGTGAAGAGGAAAAGTCAAAATACTCTTCACTCCCCGCTACAACTTCTAGACTTCTCCATTACCATTATCACCCAAAAATCTTTCTTCTTTATAAATTCAGAGTGTCGATATTTTCTTCCCAATACAAATTGAGGTGCCAGTTCTATACTGGTCCCTAGGTCATTCTTCCTCCTTTCTCAAGGAGTTTGATAGCTGGATTATTATCTTCCTGTTCTCCTAGCACCTGCCCATATACCAGAGAACTTCAGCATCTGTATTGATGTCCTTCAAAGTACCATATCTAGCAATTCCTCATCCATCTAAGATTCCATGAGCTACTCCTTCACTCAACTTCAGCCATATATACTTCCTCAGACAAGCCCTGCTCTGATTTCCTCCCTCTTCAATCTTGAACCAATTGTTAGACAACTCAGCACCACTACTTCAATTTTTTAATTCCTTTCAACCCTTATCTTATTGATACTTATTCCTTGTCAAACCTCCATTTTAGATTATTATCACCACTTATCATTTCTGCTACTATTTAAGTACTGAGTGACACAACTGTGCTGATTGGTACATTACAAATTCATGTTATCCAACTTCAACTGGGGCCTCACAGTAAAGCAATTTTTTTATTCATTTCTAGTTGATTCCCATTTCAATTCATGCCATTATCAGTAATTTCTCTGTCTTTTGGCTCCTTACACACTACCTTCAAATATGCTCATGTCTTTACCATCCTTACAATATAGTCACTAGATCTTCTATTTCCCCCTGCTATTATCATAATATCCTTGTTTTCTCAGCCAAACTCTAGGAAAAAGCTATCTGCCCTCACTGCCTCTACTTTCTCTCCTTATATTCCTCAACTTCTGTAATCTGGTTTAAAACTTCATCACTTAGCTGAAAGTGTTCTTTTCAGAATTACTATTTATTTCTTAATTGTCTAACTTGATGGTCTTTTTTCAGTCTACATCACTCTCAACTTATCTGTTGTATTTGACACTGTTGACCACTCTCTTCAAGATATTCTTTCCTCTTTCATCTTTTGTGAGACTGCTCTTTTCTGGTTATCCACATATCTGCCTAACTACTAACTCAGGCGACTTTGATGATTAACCATCCAGATCATAACCTCTGACTTTGGGTATTTATCAAGGTTCTGTCCTAGGCCCCATCTCTATATATACATCTCTGTCCTAGGTCTCTTCTCTATATATACTCTCTTTTCAGTGACTACATCAGCTATCATGGTCTTAATGAAGATGATTCCTAAATCTATATATCCAGTCTTAGTCTTGGCACTGAGTTTTTATCTCACATCACCTGGTGACTACTGGACATCTCAAACTGATTGTCCTAGAGATATCTCAAACTCAATGTATTCCAAACAGAGATGATTATCTTTCATCTAAAACCCAAACCTCTTCCAAACTTCCCTATTTCTATCCAAGCACCATCATTCTTCTAGTCTCTCAGGTTTGTAACATTTGTGCTATCCTTAACTGCACATTGACTCACCTCATATACTGCATCAATTAAAAACATTTGGCATTTCCACCATTAAATTTCTTAAATTTTATCCCTTCTCTTCACTCATATAGCTACTTTCTTACCTCAGGTCCTTATCATCTCTCATCTACATTATGTCATCAGCATCCTGACTGGTCTCCATTCCTCAAATCTCCTCCTTATTTTAGCCCATCATGCGAATTGCTGCCATATGATTTTTCCTTAAGGGCAGATATAATCCTGTGATTCCATTTCTCAATAAAACTCCAGTGGCTTCCTATTTCCTCTGGAATCAAATTTAAATTCTCTTTAGATTTTAAAGCCTTTAATCACCTCATTTTAAACTCTCTTCCCAGTCTCATTAGACATCACTCTTCTTCCTGAATTTCACAATCTTTTCCAACAAGTCTTTTCTCTAATCCTCACACATGATAGTACTTTCCTATCATGATACCTTTGCACCAGTCATCCCATTTGCTTGAAATATGCCCCCCTTTACCTCAACCTCACAGAATCCTTCTCTTGTACCTTCTAGAATTCAGGGGTAAGGGACCTGCAGCCTTGAGGCCACATGTGTCCCTCTTCGTTCTTAAGTGCAGCCCTTTGACTAAATCCAAACTTCACAGAAAAAATTCCCTTAATAAACTGATTTGTTCTGTAAAACTTGGACTCCTTCAAAAGGCCCCATCCAAAGATTTGGAAGGCCACATGTGGCCTTGAGGCTGCAGTTTCCCCACCCTTGTAAATCTACATAAAGCCTTTCTTAACCTCTTTAACCTCTGATTCCCTTCCTCTCAAGTTATCTTGAATTTAACTAATTTGTATTTATTTATTTATTCTCTTTATACTTATTCTGCATATGCTTATATATATATATTTGTGTGTATATATGTGTATATACATATATATATATAGTGTGTGTGTGTGTATATGTATGTATACTTATGGTTTCCCCATTAGAATATGTTTTTGTCTTTGTTGCAAAGTTTAATGCCTAGATATATTTTCCCCTAAGAGAAACCTTCTTTCTTGTGAAAGTATAGCTTTCTGTAAAATGTTCGAAAGGCTAGAAAGCATTTATGAATATTTAATGAGTTAAATGATTTCCAACAAATTAAAAAAGTGAAAAAAGAAAGTAGTTTAAATAAATATAAAATATGAAGAATACTATCTTCTTTTAGAGGTTTCAGGCAAGCTAAGACAACATGGATTATTTTATTAATATTATTTGTATCACTGGTGTCTAGCACAATGCTTGGAATGTAGCAGACACAGGGGCAGCTAGGTGGCACAGTGGATAGGGCACAGGCCCTAAAGTCAGGAGGACCTAAGTTCAAATCCAGCCTCAGACCAAACACTTGACACTTACTAGCGATGTGACCCTGGGCAAGTCACAACCCCAATAAAAAACAAAATTGAATGTAACAGACATTTAGTAAATTTTTATTGATTTATCTTCACTACGACTCACTAGCTCTTACACCATAGAAGGATACCTTAAGGCAGCCCTACTCTCTCAGTCATGCCATATTCAAAGGTCTTGTCTGTTCTCAAAATCTATCTCTAAAGGAGGATATTCTTCATTCCTTATAATTATGTCAGGTACTTACATATTTTCATTTTTTTAACTGGCTGGAAATTATTAAAATTCATAAGTGCCCACAAGTTCTTTTAAAATAACATTTGCAGAAAACTGTATTCCCACAAGAGAAAGTGCTCCTCCTTTCTCTTAGGGGAAAAAATGGTACTGAGTCATTAAACTGTACCAACAAAACCAGACCTGTAAATGGGATTGTAAAAAGATCATATGATGCTTCTTGGTAATGACTATTATTTACATTTAAATCATTGATATTATCATTTATACAGAGCTGTAACTATGAAGTCTGTGCAACATGCTTGGCTCTATTATAAACACACAAAAGCTTGATGCCAAGGCTTAGTTAAGTAGGGATTTCAATGAAGGTTTTAGGACATCGTATACCTTTAAATAAATAGTTTTTAAATATACATACATATATATATATATATATATAAACATTATGCTACTGTATTAGATAAGAACCACTTATTTTCCTTAATTAAAAATATCAATTGATTTGTAAAACACTATGAGTTTAGTTTTTCAGAACAAAGGTCTCTCTTAGATCAAAGAGAGGTGGTGGGTTCACATTTTATATACCCTTCAAAAAACAGGTGTTCCTGAGGGGTGGCAACCAATTCTGATTGGATAACACAATAGGAGGTGAACTGTATTAAAATGAGGGCCTGAGAGTGACATCATTTCACCTTTGGACAGAAAAACTATCTCTATGCTCAGATAACCCCTAGTCTTGGGTTATCTAGACAAAAAGATCTGTCTCTACCCAAGCTTAATTGAATGGAATTCACCAGAGATTAGAGATTCCTTGAAGACTCGATTGGGTCAAATAGAGGAGAAGTTTAAATCAACTTTCAGAGACTGAGGTCTTGAAAATAAAAAAAGAAAGGGGGAACTCAATCTTCCCAAATCATTAGTTAGTTTTCACCACATCAGGTGAATTTGAGCTCTTTAAGGGCTATGGTTCCAGTACCTAGCACTATGTTTGGCACTTAGTAAGAATTTAATGAACACTGATTGATAGAATTCTTAATTCTTGCCATTGAAGTATCTGGCAATTATATATTCAGGGAACCAAAACACTTCACACCCTGATGAAGACGTATGGAAATTACATAAGAGCCAGGGCCATTTAAGGATATAATAGGCTAAGTACACACCATGGATAGAGCATGGGCCAGGTGTGTTGGCACAGCCTAGGGGAGCATTCCTAGGAGAGGCAGGGCCAATGAGAATGCTTCCACAGGGTTTTTATTTATTTATTTGGTACATCTGCTCCACACTATATGCATGTCTGGAGTACAAAGTGATGCAGTTCATAGGAATCAGGTCAATGAGGTTAATCAAGCCTTCCTATGAGAAGTGCATTCTAAGTTACGAGTTTTGAAGGAGAAAGAAAACAAGGCCCTGGAAGGACTTTCCAAATGGAAAATTGGTCACAACTTAATGATGATGTGCTTTTTGATGGATAACTATACATCCCTGAACATTACCTTTGGTTCTTGTGAAGATGATGCTTTGATTCTTTACCTTTATTTGACAGCCATATAGTTTATTAATGGAAAAAAAAAGGTATGTGGTAAAGATCACTGGACAAGGAATTCAGAAACCTGGACTCTAGCCCTAGCTCTTCCTCTCAGTTGCTAGTTGGCCTTGGATAAATCACTTTCCCAATATGGGCTTTAGTTTCCTCATCTCCAAAGTGAGGGGATTTCATTAGACTCACAAACTAATTCTACCACCTATAAAGTTCTATGATTTTATAAGTTGCCTCTGATTTTATTTTCTTATTGATGGTTTTATTTTCTAGTTCTTTTACGGTTAATCAGTTCTTACCTCCTCCAACTTATTTTATCAGGGTTTTATAATTTCCTCTATTAGACAATGTCTGCCTCTGTATTTGTTGAAAACTTTAAATTTGAGTTCACAAGGAGATTAAAATGAGTCATTCAATTCCCTTGATCTTCTCTACTGACTTATTGAAGTTATGACTCTTTAAAGAATTAAGGTAAAAAAGAATGCATTGAAAATGAGAAGGATTTGGAGATTTTGGCTGAACATGCAGCAGGTGACAAGAACATTTCAGATTGTCAAGTGTTTTAAAGGCATCTCATATTGCAGTTAACTTAGCGTTTATGAAAGCCAAAGTGTGTGTGTGTGTGTGTGTGTGTGTGTGTGTGTGTGTGTGTGTGTG
>NW_020954579.1:20591463-20602677 GCF_900497805.2 Vombatus ursinus
GTGTGTGTGTGTGTGTGTGTGTGTGTGTGTGTGTGTGTGTGTGTGTGTGTGAAAGAGAGAGAGAGAGAGAGACTCAAAATTTTAGGTAGGTTTAATACATGTAAAATGTATTTAATATATTTTGTTTATATTATATAAATATATTATTTATAATATGTTTCTCTCTCTATATATACATATATACACATATATACATACATACATACATACATATATAATATGTAAAAAAGTAGGTTTGGGCAAGCAAAACAAAAAAAAATACATTTTATGGTTTGTCTAAAATTATATGTCTCATTCTATATATTAAATCCCTCATATCTTCACTAAAAGGTGGAAAGCAGGTTTCATTATCAGTGTGCTGGAGTCCTCACTATTAATTGCATTGACCATCTTTTTATTAATAATGTGCTGATCTTACTAATAAAATGATTAAATTACTCTGAAACTTCATCTCTTGAACCTTTTTAACCTTCACAGCTGCAATGTGTAGATTAAAAAAAAATACAAACGAACAAATCATTTCAGGGACAAAAGATATGAGGTGGAGATGAGGAGGGAATCAGTTTCAGATGTGGGACATTCCTGGCATGAATAATTCATGGAATCTCTTGGCATTTCCCTACTGTCTTTACCTTTTTCTATTCTCCCAATGCCAACTATGACTCTCTTTACTCCCTTCTTTTATGTCTAGGACAGGAATATGTACACAGCAGCAAAATGGAGTAATTTTCCTGGTTTTCTGGAAGTCCAGCAGAAGCCAGAGATTATAGGTCATAGCAATTTAGCAATGAAGATGAGAACCTTGACTTCAGCGCCATGAAAGACAAATTCTCCCTCCAGGCAAGGTGCCAAGTGACAAGGAGCCAAACCCTTAAGGCTCTGTTGGCTTAGTTTCTTTATTTTTTAACTAGGGACAATACTTCCTCTCATTCTACTCCATAATCACCAACATCAACATTTCTGTAAAACTCTTGCATTGTAGATAAGAGGAGGAAGAGGACTCAGTATTTCTTTGTTCACACCTTTGCTATTAAGCCCGGAAATGAAAGGAAAATGTGAAAGGTTTAGGCTGAAGAGCACTAGATTGCCCCTAATCTGCGTCCCTAAGCAAGAGATTTTACCTTTCTCACCTTGTTTTTTCATTTGTCATATGAACCTGTTGGACTGAATAAATGGCAAGGCTTCTTCCACCTTTGCACTTTCCTGGCTAAGAGAAGGAGGGCAGGGGTGAATTTGGACCATCCTTTTATGTGTGTCACCATCAGAAAACAGTGCAATCTTTGCAATATTGTTTGGCTTGATACAATATTGTATCTAGTAATGTTTAGTCTAAATATATCATTCATGCCCCCATTTATTTAAATTTATTATTGCTGAAGCCACATTAATATATCATGTATCTTTAGAGCAATAGGGTATACTTTAGGAAAGATTATGATCAGGGTCCCAAAATTTGTCTTGTTTCCAAAGGGACGATATAGGCAACCCAAGAAGTTGTCAGATTGGGAGGTTTTTCGTGGCACAAGATGCCAGGGGAAGGACTATCATAATGCCTTCTCCCAACTCTTGAAGAAAGCAGAGCAAAACAAGCAAGCTATAAACTGATTCAACAGTAGTTCTTGATTGGAATTCTTTGGTATTATGATATCTGATACAGTGTAAATGATGTGAAAATATTTTTTTCTCTATTCTGTTAGAAAAATAATAAATTGAGCAAAATTGTTAGAAATGAATTCTCCCAAAATAGCTTGGCCAAAACACCATATCCTGACTTTCTGCTTTGAGCTGTTTTATAACTCTTTGGGGATCTGGAAAAGTGATACAAGAAGAAATGCTGGCCAGACAAAGTTAATATTTGTTCAAAAATGGTGAGTCATATTAACTTGGATTTCCTTTTTAGCCAACTTATTATTGACATATTATTTGAGTTGAAATCTAAATGGTTTGAAATTCAAGAAAACTGTACTCAGATAAAGAGGATTCAAGTATGAATCTCAATTCTTCCTGCAGAAGAGCCTTTCTCCCGCTCCCCCACCCCATTTATTTATAGGAGAGAAGCCGGGGAAATTTTAGGTAGAGCAAGTTAACATTTGGGTCCGATATTGCTGAGGACTACATCAGCCTTTTCTCCTAAGGGTTGCCCATATCAAGTACATAAAAATAAAACGAGATAGTGCTCTTGGCTGGTGTTTGTAAAGAGTTGCCTTTGGGAGCTCTTTGTTCTTGAAGATGGGAGAACTGAAGAGAAAGAGATAGGGAGACAGACAGAGACAGACAGAGAGACACAAAGAAACACAGAGACACAGAAAGAGACAGAGACAGACATAGAGACAGAGAGAGGAAGAGAGACAGAGAGAGACAGAAAGAAGCAGAGACTGAGACAGAGATAGACAGAGAGAGATGTAATAGTGAGAATAAGACAGAGAAAAAGAAGAGAGACAGAGGACAGAGAGCAGAAAGAAAAAAAAATCAAGTGAGATCTCATCATGGTAAAATAAGTTTGCTTCAGGGTCAGATATTTCTAGGTGCTTATCCTCATATTCCTCTGTTTCTAGTCATTTTATATGCTCCTATGAAGTAGCCTTGAGTGCTGGAGGAGGAAGCATTGCTGCTCAGCATCTTGGGCATAGAGATCTCAGTTATAAAGTCAGCAACATCTGCGCCACTGACAAATTTTTATGTTTCCTATTGTCTTAGGTGTGTGACTATGTCAATGATCTGGGGCCCTGGCAATCAAGAAGTTGGGGGACCTTAAGCTTCTTTCAAGGCTTCTATAGGTATGTGTCACCAGACATGTGATCATTTAATGTAATTATAGCACCATCAGAAACAGCAGCAGCAGATAATTTAATTTTCTGTTCATTGCTATTCTTTGATATATTAATACCCAGAAATGAGGTTGCGGGCATACATAGAGATCCTCCTGCAGTTCTGGGAAGCAGATCCATGTGTCTTACCTCATTTGTAGATTGTCTTTGGGGGCAAGGGAAGGGAGTCTAGGGAATAACCTTAAATTAGAAAAAGACTGAGCATATCAATGAAAAAGCTAATAGTATAAAATCCCAAATAAAGAAGAAAAGGGTAGACCAGGGTGGGTGATGGGAATTATAGTTTTGCTTTATTCAGCCAAAATATATCCTTCAGTGTTTCTTACTACTCACAAGGTAGTAAGATATCCTTATTCCCTATTTAACCCTGGATAGTTCTATGTATTTATTTGGTCTTGACCTCTGGATATTTCAGTAAGCGACCTGAAAAAGAACACTGAATGATGACAAGTCATGATTAACCAATAGTTTTAGAAGAGTTCCTTTTCTTAGGGCATCATCATGCCAGTGGCACCATCCAGGAAAGAATAAGGTTTTATGTACTTCTGACCAAAGCTCTCTTTCATTGAACCAATCAAAGTTGATTCCATGGGCAGTCTGTACAATGCCTGGGAAGTCAGCAAAATAATAAGTATTGATGAAGATGATAATAATGACACTAAAGATAGAGACTAGACTTGTAATTCATTGGTATAGGGAATTCCCAGGTGAGAAAATCACCCTCTACTGATGAGTGTCTCCTCTGCAACTTACTTAGAGAGTTGTCTACAGCGATGAGAAGTTAAGTGATTTGTCCAAAGACATATAGCATGTGTCAAAGGTGAGACTTGAACTTAAGTCTTTAAGGCCAGCTCTCCATCCACTATACTCTTCTGTATCTTATAATGATGACATATTGATGACAATGACTACCAATATATTCCTTATTCTAGTTATTCCCTTATGCCACACATTTGGATATTACTTTAGAAAATAAATAGGATAAATTAACTGATACCTTTTTCATCTTCCAATATGATTATCTAGTCCTATCTAGAAAGGCAATATAGTATAGGAGAAAGTGTAGGGTTTCAAGATATCAAGGATATCAAGAGATTCCTGACCTTAAATCTCAGCTCCAACATTTATTTTTTTGGGTGACCATAGACAAATCATTTAACTACTTGGAGTTTTAGTTTCCTAATGTATCTATTAGAAATAGTGATGCCTCTGGTTCCTACCTCAGGATTGTCTTAAAAATTAAATAGGAGACTGTATGTAAAACACTTTGTAAACCTTAATGTGCTCTTCATAAATTACAGTTGATTTGAAATATGATAAAATCTATCTTATGGTAATGTGGTTCATTAATACATAAATTTATATCACTTCATGTAGAATTATATTCACTGAAATATAGTAACTACAGATAATAGAGGCCAGACACAGGAATGTGTCAATCATTCTCATAGTAAGAGGTAGCACAGTTCTTAAGGTCTTCTGGTACCACGTATCAAGGTCACTACAGGAATCCCCTTTACATCATCCAAGAAAGATGGTAATCTAAATTGTCCTTATATACTTCCATCAAACTCACTTAAAAATAAACGTTTGATTGATGACTTTTTATACTCTTTCCCCTCCCCCCCATAAAAAAGCTCTATTTTGGGCCCTTTTCTATTTCCTTTCTATCTTATCTCAGCTGCTGAGTTTATCAGCTACCATATGTTCAATTACCCTCGCTATAGAGATGTTCATTTCTAGTCTCCTGAGTGCCACCATCATCTCAGTAAGCCAAGTACAGAAACTCAGTGTCATTTTTGATTTCCCCTCCTCATTCACCCTATGTATTCATTCTGTTGACAATCTTGTGATTTCTCCCTTCACAACTTCTCTTCTATGTCCCTTCTCTCCACTCTTATTGTCTCATTCTAATGGATTCTGATTGCTCTCCTTGCTTCAAGGCTCTCTGCACTCTTATTTATACTCTACTTGGACCAAGTTAGTTTTTTAAAGTGTATATCTGACCATGTCACCCCTTTACTCAAAAGACTCCAATGGTTCTCTGTTACTTCCAGGATCAAATATAATATCCTTTTTGGAATTTAAAGTTCATTAGTACCTAAACTTTTCAGTCTTCTTCACTTTACTTCCCTCAAAACATTCTATGATCTAGCCATACTTGTTAATCCTTGTTCATGACACTCCATCTCCCATCTCAATGCCTTTGCGGTAGCTGTCCACTGTGCCTGAAATATTTTTCTCTCTTCCTCTCCATCCTTTAGAATCCTTAACTTCCTTCAGTATGCAGCTCAAATGCAACTTTTTTCAGGAGACTTTTCCCTCTACCCTCAAATGGTAAAGCCTTGCCCTCCAAGGTTTGAATGTAAATTGCATGTACCTATCTAAAGATATCTCCTTCAGTAGAATGTATTGCTTTAGTTCACACAAATTTTCCCACTTAACCCACTAAATTCCCCATCCTACCAAGACTCCATGAGAATATAATGCTTTACTTTGTATAATCCTTTCCATGTTTCTCTGAATTTCCCATTCCAGTAATTTCACTTCTTCAGGAAGCAGCCTATTCTATTGCAAGTTAGCTCTTAAAATTAGAAGGGACTTTCTTAAAATATCTCTCTCCTTAAGCTTCTGTTGATTCTGGCTCTACTTAGAGCAACACAGAAGAAATGTGCTCCCTCTTCCACAGAATAGCCCTCCAAATATTTAAAGAGAGCTTTTATATCTCTCCTTATTCTTTTCTACAGGATAGATGTCTCAAATTCCTCTGTTGATTCTTCATATGACAGTTTCTAGATTTGAATCCATGAAATCTTGATCACTTTCCTCTGCATGAACTCAAGCTTGTCAGTTTACTTCTTTGAAAAAAGTGCCACTCAGTATTAGACATGGTAGGACCCTTTAAAGTCCCATCAGTAATGTTTGTGTGATTCCTGACACAGTGAAATTCATGCCCAAGGAAACTTTGAAGGAAAAGGCAGTTTTCAAGAAGGAAGAGGAAGGGAAAAGAGAAGATGGAGTAGTGAAGCTGAACTCTTGGGAACTCTGACTAGAGGCTTAACAGTAGGGGAATGTGTCTGGTCCTATCTGTGAAGGTTGCCTTACATTGCTATAAAGAATTCTTTCAGGTGTAGTTATCCATTCCTGCATGTGTCAATTTGAATTACTTATTTTAATAATAAGAAACAAACATATTTTAAGTTTCCTTCATGGGAAAAGCAGAATGACAAAATAGATTCAGGCTTAGATTCAGGAAGACCTGATATATGCTAGTTGTATAATCATAAATATGCCACTAAATCTCTCAATGTTCCCAGCCAACTCATTAACATTATAAATTCCAGATCAATTGCAATGGTGGGAGTTTCATACCAGTAAAAGCACTGGTCCACATCTACTCACCCCTACCATCCCTTTGTGAAAATCTGCTTATCTAATTAATGAATTAGTTCTTTGCAGAACAAAATAAAGCTATTTTATATATTTTGGAGTTCTGCTTGTAAAATCAATTAACAAGCACCGATTAAGCCCTCATTATGTGCCAAGCATTGTGTTGAGGATACAAAGAAAAAGTGCTGACATTTCCTGTTCTCAAGGACATTTCTGTTGTCATTGTTAAAAAATCAAATAAAAATAAAATCTGAATTTAACAAGTTACAATGACTCTCTGGTCCTTAAGATGTTTTGCTCCAAACAATTCACTTTCCCTTCCTTTTCCTTCCCTCCTCCCACCAAAATCAATCAATCAATCAATCAATTAATAGACAAAAACAAAAAAACAACAACAACAAAAACTAATATTCACTTTTCCCATGATGGGTTTTGAGAAATTTTGAATAGTTAAACTGCACTTTTTTTTTCCATTTTAAATGGAAATTTACTTAGGTGGTGAATTTATGCTATTAAAGTGAGAGGGTGAGTGCTGTGGTTTGATTTAGGCTTCAGTCAGGCTGCTAGACAAAATGTTTTATTCTATTTCTCTGCCACAAGACAATTCACAAATGATCTGTGTGCATATGAAAATTACAGAGATATTCCCTGCACAAATCTTCTTGCATCTTATGGCAGTTAGAAGACTTAGACAAATAGTGGCTATGATCCAAAATTTTCCCTTTTTAGAGGGCTGTGTTCAAATTCAAGTCAAATGAGGATCTGTTCAAAGACTGCAACATTTAGCCTTTGAATCATCCATTCCCCTTTTCCATGACACAAACCTTCTGAAACTCTCCACTCCAAGCCTTTAATTTTTAAAAAATCCCAAATGTGCTGCAGAGCACACCCACCTATTAAAAACACAAACCAAGAAGCCACAGACATGCTGTTGTGCAAACAAGCTAATGTGTGATGTCTGACATGGCCTAGTCTCTTGGTGTAACTGAGACAATATTCCCAGGAAAGTGACCTAAAGCAGTTAATAAAAACATTACTTTACATGTTGGTTTTTGTTACATCAGCTGGTATTAGCTAGAGATAAAACATTTTCCCAGACAGATTTAAAAATATATTCAGAGAAAGTGCTAAAAATACCATTAATATCTATTGCTACTGTTAAGTAAAAATTTCCAAGAAGGCAATTCCTAACAAAAACTAGGAAAAGGCCACAATTTCTACTAATGGTATTAAGTAGAAATCATTTATTGGGGTACTAAATATTTTTAGAATAACTATCTAGATGGGAAGATTAAAAGCAAAGTATATGGCACAAGAGATAAGGTACCCTAGACAAGAACTATCAGCTTTTCAAACACTGGGGCCAGTGGCTGACTCTTACCTTGCCTATTACCATTCATATTCTATTTTATTGTAGGATACAATTATTGCAAGCAGTGGGGAAAGAGTTAGTGACCAAGTTAACTCTCCTGAGAAGAGATGGAGGAAATCATTTGTGAGTGGCAAGGACAAGACTGTGATAGTAGCCTCATGCCCACATGACAAAGAGAGAATCACTTCATCCTATACATAGTTTATAACATAGGCCATTCACTATGAATTCACTCTTTTCCCCTTCTCTTCATCTTAAAACCCCTTGATATTAATGCCTTCTTCCTCCTTTAACCCAGGCCTTGATAATGAGGTGTTCTTTTTGGATAAAACCAATTTCTCTTTATGAGTCCTTGACTTCATCCATCTTTTCTAGTAGATTTCCCCCTTGTTTTCTAATCTTTGGTCAGTCTCTTCTTACTTATTGGTTTATTCTCAGATACCTATAAAGATATCTCAGTCTCCTTCATCCTTAAAAAAGAAAAAAAAAATAATCACTAGACTCTTCATTCCCTCAAACTGTCATTCCTATATTTCTCATCCTTTTCTCAGTCAAACTTTGGTGGGGAAGAGATATAACTCATACACAATTTTCCTCACTGACTCTCCCTTCACTCTTGATTTCTTTGCAATCTGACATCATCAGTCTTGACCTCTTGGCAGAATGTAATACTATTGACCAACTGACTAGTCTCTCCTTCTGATACTCTTCTCGAGTTTCCCCCCAGACATTACTCCCTCTTGATTCTCTTCCTACATGCCTGACTATTCATTCTCAAGCTTCTTTGCTGAATTTTCATCCATATCAAGTCTTCTAATTGTACATATGTATGTGTGTGTATATACATATACATATATAATATATTTCTGTCAAGAGCACAACCATCTTTCAGTCTCCCAAGTTTACATCAAGTATTATTATTATTATTATTATTATTATTATTATTATTATTTTTGGTTAGGCAATAGGGTTAAGTGACTTGCCCAGGGTCACACAGCTAGTAAGTGTTATGTGTCTGAGGCCATATTTGAACTCAAGTCCTCCTGACTCCAGGGCTGGTGCTCTATCCACAAGTATTATTACTGACTCTTCATTCTTTCTCACTGCACATACCATTTGCAAAATCTTATTTTTTATCACCACATTATCTCTTGCATAATCTTCTCTTTGCTCATCTTACTTCAAGTCACTGTTATCATTACTTAAATTATTGAAGTTACACTCTAATTGTTCTCACTATCTCATATTTCTCACCAACTCCATTTATCCTTCAAATAGCTACCATAATGATTCTCCTCAAGTAGAGGTCTAACTGTCACTTCCCTGCCAAATAAATTTTCAGTGCCTCCTTATTGATTCTAAGATTCTTTGAAAGCCTTACATGACATTTTACCAGCAGAGCCAATACAGAGGCAGACAAGTTATATCCAAGTAAATCAATGCTATATCCTAGTTGAATATCCTTTTCATGTTATGGCTAAATAAATATCCTTTCGCAGTTGTTTGATAGTTAATGAATTTATTAGTTCACTGCATTTACACATCTGAAGCCTATACCACCATGAGTCATGCCTGCATTTTACAGTTTAGTTAAACTGGTCTTTTTCCTCACATACCTCCCTTCATATCCATTTCTAGGCCTTTACATTGGTGGTGTCCTGTGCCTAAATTAATCTCTATTCTCCCTTCTGTTTCAAAGAATTCCTAACTTTTTCCAAGTTTCAACTCAAGCATTATATTTCATATGAAACTTTTCTGATTCCTCCATCTGCCAGTTTCTTCCCTTCCTAAAGTATCTGATAATTAATTTATATTACTTTTAGGATCATATGCTTAGAGGTTTAGAGCTTGTCATTAAGTCCAAAGTACTTATTCTAGAGAAGCTGAAATCTGTGCACAAAGAGAACATGTGACCTATCCAAGGCAAGTATAGCAAATAAGTATCTGAAGGAGAATTTTAATCCAGGCCTTTCCAGATTCCTGGTCCAAGACCTTATCTGCTATGCCATCATTCATTCTTCTAATTTTACAGTATTGTGGATTTCCTTTTAGGGAATGCCTTTGCATATGGTACAGTTTGGCATTGAAGGGGGTACATAATGTGCTTTTCCATTAAAATATAAGAATTATATCCACTGGTAAAGGATTTTAGATATTATCTTTTCATGGATGAAAGATTTGATGCCTGAAAGTAACAGAAAAGAACTTTGGCATAATAACTAAAAAAAAAATAAAATATTGGAATAAAGGAACACATTTTGTCAAATGGGATTTAAGAAATTTGAAACAGAAAATGGATTATGATATAAACATAAAAGCTAAAATTATCTTCTAATAGATTTAAGGTCATCCCTCCTTCATTTTTTTTTAGTTTGATGATTTAGATAGCCAGCAAAACAACCTTCATATTACAAAATTATATTATATGAATATAGAATAAGTTTCAGTCAAGAACAGACTGAAATGTAGGGACTTTTTTTTATAATTTAGAGATTCAAAGTCCCTTGGCTCATTCAGGTACAACTGTTTTAAGACTTAAGAGGAATAAAATTCACAATAAGAAAATTTATATAACTATTTGGAGACTGATGGATGATTAAAAACTGTTGATTTCTTAGGGGGCATGTGAGGAGTTTGTACTTCATAAATGAAAGAAGAGTCACTGAGTGTGAGGAGGCTGTCATTTAAAACATTAAAATATGGAAGAGATTGAGGCTGAAGCTGAGGTTGGAGTGGTCAAGAGCAAACTACAGAGAAAGACTCAGCAGGGGTTTGTAAAGGAGACTTGTTAGCTATTTGAAGAAGCCAACAGGAGAAACTGAGCTGATAAGATTTTATCTGCTTATAAATGGCTGATAGTTCCCGATTGGTTGAAATAAAGACTGGTGTTTACTTTTGCCTTTCAGCACTACCGAAGGCCTGAAGTCACATGTGGCCCTCTAGTTACTCAAGTATGGTCATTTGACTGAATCCAAACTTCACAGAACAAAAGGACTGCACTTGAGGACCTAGAGGGCCACATCTGGCTTCAAGGATGCAGGTTTTCCATTCATGACCTAGAACCTATTCAAGGTACAGCCACTTAGAAATCTCTAATTTGAGAGGGAAATGCAGAAAGGAAAAAAAAGTCAGGTTTTGTTGTTAATATATTTTTTAAGAGAAGATGATCAGATCTAATGGGATTATGCTGTATCCCAGTGAGTGAAGAACTAGTTTGAGAGCTTCTTTTGTGTCCTTCTTTCTGTTTGGACTCTGCAGCATCTTGTTAAGTGACTAACTGGCTCAGGTGGTGTTGTAATGCATGGAAACAGCCTGATGAACTTTGCAGTTATTTGGCTTAAAGGCAAACACTAGTTAATTCAATAGTGTGGCAATTTTCTGATAATCTTGTGAGGGCTATTGTAAATTGAAAGAGCTTGTAACTGTTTCATCAGTTCCAGGAGAGAAGAGGATCTATCTAGCTGGAGAATGGTGAGGATCAGCCAACAAGCAGTTAGCAGAGAAGTGACTTCCTATCATACAAATGTTTATGAGTGAATCAATGGCATCACAGCCTACAATTCAGTGTTATGTTTTTCTTCATATGTTCTCTGCCAGGTTTTTCTAAGTGTGTGCCCATGCTCC
>NW_020954579.1:20602687-20625187 GCF_900497805.2 Vombatus ursinus
CAGTTAAAATGCTAGGAGTATAGGGAGAGAATACTTTTTTCTTTTTTGTTGTTAGAAACAGCAAAGAGGCCAGTGCCATTATATTGCAGAGGTAAGTGAGGGTGAGTGAGATGTCGAAAGACTAAAAAAGTAGGAAGGGGCCAGTTTATAAAGGGTTTTGATAACCAATTTGAAAATTTTATATTTAGTTCAGGGCCTGGCACATGGTAGGCACTTAATAAATGTAAATTGATTGATTGATTGAAGTGATAAGGAGTCATTGGAATTTATTGAGTAAAAGAGTTACATAGTCAGAATTTAGGAAGCACTGTGCTTTTTGCAGTAAGTGGAGCATGAAGTGGACTGGCCAGAGAAATCAGCAGGTTATTGCAATAGTCTAGTTGCGAAGTGAGGAGAGCCTGTACCAGAGTGGTGTTTGATGTCAGAGGGGAGAAGGGGGTATATATAGGAGATAATATTAAGTTAAAATTGACAAAACTTGGCAACAGATTATGTATGAAGATTGAGAAAAAGTGAAGAGTTGAGGATGACACATAGATAAAAGCTACTAAAGTATTAAATAGGCGATAGATATGAATTCATTGAACTTCAAATGAGGAGAGATCACTGAGTGGCTGTTGAGGGAAACCTTGGAATTGGTAATGGGGACCGACGAGTATTCTGATTCCCCAACCTCAACCAGTGAGTCAGGTGGAATGAATGAAAGTGAAACAAATGCTAGAAAGCATGGCCAGCCAGAGTATGTCGTTAGGAGGGAACCAGGTCTCAATGAAAGCTAGAAGATGGAAGAAGTCAGAAAGGAAATTTTTTAAGAGCAATGTAAGTTTTTTTTTAACCTATGGAGCAGGCATTCCAGAGAGCTTAGTAGGAGTGGGTAACTTTGAATGGGATACTACAAGATTTGGGTTGAAAGAAATGGGAATAAGGAATCAGGCAGAGAAGGACAGCAAATGAGGTTTGAATGATAATATTCAAAGGTTCAGAATCATAGGGATGGGAAAGTAGATGGAATTGTGTTAATCACTGGGGAATAAGTTCAAGTAGGTTATAATTTATAATATAAGGATTGTTTCACTTTTGTCCTTGTGTCCCCAGTGCCTAGTAAAGTGACTTGCACATAGTAGGTGCTTAATTAATCCATGTTGGCTGATTGCCTGACCTTGGGTTATTGACCCTTGTCCCATACTAAATATTTTTCAGAAGCTCGCCAACAGCAGTAACCAGTGAAGAGAAAATGTACCTTCAGTCTTTGCACACCTTCCCCATAACCTGCAGGGCCATGATACTCCTCCAAAGCCACTGGTAGACTCTGGTCCCTACTGTTTCATATGGTGGCATGCCCATAGGTATGTGCATCTTTTGTCACAAGGCTCAGACATTCTATGAATTTTCTACTTATATCATAAAAGCAGCAGACAAATTAATTTCTAGAAAACACAAAGAAACATATTCACCTTCATATAATTCATTCTGAAAGAGTTAGATATCAGAGTAAAGAGCTTGGAGGTGTGATGAATCAAGTCTTTCATATCTGGAAATATGATAACCTTGTTCATTGAGCTGAAGTTATAAAAGTCTTAGTCAAGGATAAAAATTGGCAAGGAAAATTCATTTCTCCAAACCCACCATTTATAGTCAAACAGAAGAATGAAGTCATTTAACTAATCCAGGCCTGCATAATCTGTGGCCTGCCAAAGGATTTCTGGTGCCCTGCAAAAAATGTAGAGGAAAACATCCTCTACATTTTTCATGGGCTGCTTGAAATCCTTTGAGGTGCCCATGAGTTGCTTATGGCCCACAGGCCACAGGTTGTACAGGCCTGATCTAATCCTATGGTACAAAGTAGTGAAGCCTCCTGAAGAAAAGGTCTATGAACTTGCTACCTTCCAGATGAAACCAGGCAGGCTAGCTTCATGGGGTAAAGACTTGGAAAAAACAAATGCCCATATCCAAGTAGGTTAAGCAAAATTGGTTGTAGTTTTCCACACAGAATATGAAACACTTAATCGAGTTCATGTTCTTTGGTGGACTGAGACACCAGAATGTCATGCATCTAAAAGACACAGAGCCCATAAAGATTCCCAAGTGGTGGCAGCTATTTGGGACAGTTTTAGTTGCCTATAATGTCATCAAAAAATGTTCCTCAATCCAGTTTCATTTTCACCACTAAAATATTTTTTGCAGAAATATGAAGTTGCTTATCACATTGTGCCAATAGTTTAAAGTTCTTTAAATTCATCTAACTTCCTGTTTTTATTTGACTAAATTAATAAGCTAAATATCTATGTCAATTCAATTTACTGCCTATGTACAGATAAATAATAAAGTTCTGTAAGGGAAGGCAGAGGGAGAGGTGAAAAGCCAATAGGTTATGGCTGAATAAATGGATTTTGAAAGTCTTGAACAAGGAGATAGTACACTTTGGGGTAATGACAAGATCAAGGATATGACCGTTTTTGTGGAGTTGAAATAGAGGGATCATGGGAAGTGAAAAAGCTGAGGAACTGAATGGTTAGAGAGTTTGAAGAAGAGTTATTATGTATGCTGAAGTCTCCTAGTATGAGGGCAGGAGCTGGGAAGGAGAGAAAAAAAATGTGAGTCATGTACTTAACTCATTTAAGTAAGAAGGGAGGATGACTTGGGTATATGTAGACAATAGCCAAAGGTTATGAGCAGGTGTGAGTTTATTCATCATTACCTGGAAGGTATCACTTTTCTCAATCAGGCTGTTGGCAAGTGAAACATGAGATAGAAAGAACATGGTCAGATACTCAAATGGGAAGCTCTACATCACTACTCCTCTCTGGAGGGAAGGAGGTGGAGATTAGGCAAGAAAAGAGTGTACCAGAAGACAGAGGTAGAAATTTCACAGCAAGAGAAGGAAGTCCTGTTCCCTACCAACTTTCTTTTCCTCTTCCCTCAGAGGACAGATTCAGTAGGAGATAGAAGGACTGGAATCAAAGGGGAGAATGTACCTCTTTGTACTGGAGGTTCTCCACATCCCAGGTGGGAGATTCCACTAGTAGAAGGGGGCTGAAGTTGCAGTGTGCTGTCAAAGATGGGATTCTTTGCTTTAGGACAGGGGAAAGTCCTTTGGAGCAGATGGAAGGCTTCTTTCTCTCTGGGGATATGCTACTTCTACCAGAGATGAACATACAAGGCATGTGGTCATAGAAACTCTTGAACCCTCTTCTCACATGTTTCACTTCATTTCTCTTTCCTCAAAAACTACAACATATGATAATGAAGAATAATAGCCTTAAAAATAAGGCGTATATTTGTATTAATTACATCCATGTCAGATTTGGCAGTTAATGTTTCTGTTATTGTCTTATGTATGCCAATGGGTCAATAGAACCATGAAAACCTAATAAATCAGAATATGGATAAAAATATTTTCTTAAACAAATCTGATTGCCTGGAAACTGTAAGAGAAGCTAACAAGGACTTCCAGGACGGCCCATGATGGAGAACAATATAAATGTAGGAAACTATCTTCTTGAAACTACGTGATATTTCAGGAAGAATCATACATGATAACATCCATTGAGAATAACAAGGGGAGAACATACTTATTCATTACTATAAATGAATGAGAATCTAGGTAGAACACTGGATGGTTTCTGTTTTCCAAGAATTCTGTTGGGAATTCTATTTTGTTTTGTTTAATTTTTCAATAAACTCTTTATTTTTATTTTCTGAACTACATGTTTTCAGAGATAGTTGTGATCAACACATAGGATGTTATCAAACTGATTTTCCCTGCTTCTCTGGATGGAAGCTACAAGCCAAAGAAGTGCAGAATTTCCTAAACTAAACCTAGGGACTCATGTTTTAAGAACCTCTAGCAAAAAGAGGTGATATAATGATACAAGCAGTTTACAACTGATTCTGTAAACAATAGAGAGTCATAGAAGGCTTTTGAATAGAAGAGTGATGTGATTAGATGAAAGATTAAGAAGACTATTGAGGTTACTGTGTGAAGTGAAAATTAAAGAGGGTATAAACACCCCAGCAAATATCTGAAAAATTCTAAGATTGAGCAATGATAAAGACATTCAAAAAGAAACATAAATAAACTCTTACACAGTCCATAACTGCACCAAAAAAAAAAATGGCAGGAAGCCAATGGAGAATGGGAGAGGGGTCACACTAGGGAAGCCAGTCTGAGCTTTGGTAAACAAGCTCAAAGCCTACAGTGTCTGGAAGAGGGGCCCTGTCAGGGAAGCCAGCTCCAATAAATGAACTCCAATAAATGGGCCAGAAGCCAGAAGTCACTGAATGAGAAGGAATCCTCTAAGGGATACAAACAAGCACAGGCTCTTTTAATTGGGATGTGAAGTCAAACCCCATACTGAAGCTATCAGAACAGAAGTAACGAATAATCAGCTCCTATAAGTTACCACACAGGAAGACACAACCAGACTGGGTATTCCCTAGAGCAATGGAATGCCATGGTCACTCACACTAGTGGGCCTTAAAGAAACCTTGAGACCAATGCTTTCACCAATATCCTAGTGAGTTCTATTTGGGCTGGGATCTAACTCCCCAATAAGATATAAGGAGAAGAAAACATGTATTGGCCCAGCAGATTACCATACTATTGAGACAGAAGCCAGGAATTAGGCTGAGGTAATAGGGGAACCTATCAACAGATACCTTATTTAGATCATTAGTAGCAACAGCAGCAACAAGAATACATAAAGGACAGTATTAAAGGGGGATGATATAAGATGTCACAAAGTGCTAAAGCGTATGGATCCTACCCCTGACACAAATTTCTAACCCAAGAATAGAGAATGGAAATAGAAACAATAAAAAAAATTCTTAATTTAGAGAAGACCAAGATGTGAAGGTGGAGGGAAGGGAAGTAACTCTACGTGTATAAGCAGGACATCGTGGAGAAGGGAAGTAAAACAAGATAATAAAGTTCTCATCACCAAAGGTCCATTGAATTGTCATATAGTTCAACATTCGAAATGGCTATGTTTTTCAGTATCAGTAAAATTAAAGAAAATGTATGTGGCTGCACCATAAGGACCATGAGAACATTCCATCTGATGCTTTTGCTTTTTCATTTGTATCCTCAGCACTGTTTTTAGATACTAAGTACTAAGTATGTAGGCATTTTCATTCATTCCTTCATTCAAGCACTATAAGAGTAGAACAAAGGAAAGAAAAGATAAAAGAATGAGAATTGAAAGAAAAGTTATGGAGGATAAACAAAATGGAAAAAAAAAGGATAAATTGATTAGAATTGGGGTAAGAAAACTATGGCTCATGGGCCAAATACAGCCGGCTAGCTTATAATGATGTTTACATTTTTAAATAAAGTTTTGTTGTATTTAAGAACAATAATAAAAAAAAATTCTTAGTTCACTGGGAATACAAAAAGAGTCAATGTGCCACATCTGGTTCTCAGGCCATAGTTTGTGGGCCTACTGGCATAGAAAAGAAAAAAAAAGAGTGGAAAGTCTACTAGAGTAGTGAAATCTACTCCCTCACCAGAAAAATAGAATGGAATATTAAGAACTCAATGACTCAATAAGAAGAAAAAAAAGTAAAAATTTTGAAGTAGAAGAAAATGTAATGTCTTATGCTATAAAAAAGAACTAACTTGGAATACAGGACAGGGAGAGATAATTTAAGAATCATTGGACTTCCTGAAAAACATGATAAATAAATAAAAATATCTATACAATATTTCAAGCAATTATAAAAGCATATTGCCCAGTTCTACTAGAAAGTAATAAAAGAAAGAATTCATCAATCACTTCCTGAAATAATATACATACTAAAATAGCCAGGAATGTTAGAACTAAAAACTATGACTTCCAAATCAAAGAAGGAAATACTGTAAACTATCAAAAAGCAGCAATTGGATTAGACAGAGAACCACACCCAGGAGTTTATAAGAGTATACTCTAACTATATTTAAATAAAAGTAAAAAAATAAAGATGTACATTCAAGACTAGCATACCCTAATGACTAAGTGTAATTCTATGGGAGGAAAAAAGCATATTTAAGAGAATACAGCTTCCACTTCCAGGGGCCAAGATGGTGGATTAAAAAGGTAGTCGCTCTCACCCTCCCCTATCAACCTCTGAAAATCCAGAAAATATCACCCCATAAAAAACCCTGGAACAGCTGAACCAGAAGAAAGATGGGGAGCAGAAGTGCAGCAGCCCAGGTAGCTAGAGGGATTAATGGGAAAGGTCCCTCTTACCCTGGGGGAAGGGGAGCAGTTCAAAGTGGGAATCGCCCAGTCAGCTAGTGGAAAGACCTACTTTAGCACACCAGGAGGAGATTCTGGTGCCTTGGCATTCTACAGCAAACAGGTCTCCCAGTGCCTCAGCAAAAATAAGGGAAGCAGCACTATTAAGGGCCCCAGGCAGATAAGCACCCTGCAGTATTCCTCTGAAAGGAGCTGAAGAAAACAACCTAGAGTTTCCTGAAAGTTCCAGCCTTGCAAATTCCAGCCCAACACCAGGTAAGCTGTCAGAACCCTACAGCCTCCAACTACCAACCAGGAGGAGATCCTGAAGCACAGGTGGTTGAGCAGGCAAACACCAACAGCTGGGCCTCCAAGTGCCTTAGTGAGGGTGGGGAACCAGTGGAAACCAGCTCAGAAAACCATCAGGTGCCTTGGCATTCTACAGAAAAGGAGTCTTCCAGTGTCTCAGCAGAACTAAGGGAGGCAGCACTGCAAGGGGCCCCAGGTAGATAAACACCCTGCAGCACCCATCTAAAAGGAGCTGAAGAAAGCTAAAGGAAAGGAAAAGCAGGCAACCTAGATTTACCTGAAAGTCCCAGCCTTGCTGATTTCAGCCCAACTCCAAGTAAGCTGCCAGAAACCTACAGCCTCCAATTGCCAACATAAGAGGCCCTAGCACACAAAGCCAGTGACCAAGACCTAGGCTCGCAACACAAGAAGCTTGGGTCAGTGTCCCCTGTTCCCCAGCAGGAGAGCTTAATCTCTTTAAAGGTCAGGGAATAAAGAAACACCATAGGTAAAAAAGAAACATATGATAGATTCATATTATGAGAAGAGTGAAGATCAAGACAGAAATTCTGAGGAGGACAACATTGTCAACAAACCCACATCTGTAACATCAAAAGGAAATATGAACTGGTCTAAAGCCCAAAAAGCCTACTTAGAAGAGCTGAAGAAGGATTTTAAAAGCCAAATGAGAGAGGTAGAAGAGTCCTTAAAAAACACAATTGGCCAATTGGAAAAAAGTACACTGAAGGAAACAAGTCCCTAAAAAACACAATTGGCCAGCTGGAGAAGAAAGTATAAAATCTAACAGAAGAAAACAATATGTTAAAAACTAGAATTGGACAAACGGAAACTAATGACTCTATGAGAGAGCAAGAATCAGTAAAACAGAAACAAAAAAAATGAAAAAACAGATGAAAACATAAAATACCTCATGGGTAAAACAACTGACCTGGAAAATCGATCCAGGAGAGACAATTTAAAAATTATTGGCCTACCTGAAAATTATGATGAAAAAAAGAGCCTGAACAGTATCTTTTGGGAAATCATCAAGGAAAACTGCCCTGAAGTCCTAGAACCAGAAGGTAAAATAACTATAGAAAGAATCCACTGCTCCCCACCTGAAAGAGATCCCAAATTGAAAACACCAAGGAATATAATAGCTAAATTCCAAAATTACCAGATTAAAGAGAAAATACTGCAAGGAGCCAGAAAGAAACAATTTAAATATCATGGAACCACAGTCAGGATTACACAGGACCTTGCAGCTTCTACATTAAAAGACTGTAGGAGGTGTAACATGATATTCTGTAAGGCAAAGGAGCTTGGATTACAACCAAGGATAAACTACCCAGTGAAAATGAGCATGATTTTTCAGGGGAGGAGATGGATATTCAATGAAATAGGGGACTTGCAAACCTTCCCGATAAAAAGACCAGAGCTTAACAAAAAATTTAATCTTCAAGTACAAGATTCAAGAGAGACATGAAAAGGTGAATGAGACAGAAAGATACAATATGTTGTTAATAAGGGCAAACTGTTTACATCCCTAGAAGGGAATATGACATTTGCAACTCTTTAGAACTATATTGTTATTACACAATGTTAAAGGAGTATACATAAAGGGGGTGGATATAAGTTGACTTTGATGTAATGATAAAAAAAATCTAATCAAGTGGGTTAAATGGATCCAAGTAAGTGGGTTAGTCTGATCTAAGAAAATGTACTGAGAAAGGAGGAGGCAGACAAGGATAAATTACATAATAGGAAAAGACACAAAAACCTATTGGAGCAGAGGTAAAGAAGGGAGGGGGATGAGCATTGTTTGAACCTTACTCTCATCAGATTTGGCTCAAGAAGGGAATAACATAATCAATTAGGTATAGAAATCTAACTTTCCCTGTAGGCAGAGGAGGGAAAAAGGGGAAAGAAAAGGGAGAGGGGATAGAAGGGAGGGAAGAAGCAGTAAGGGTAAAGCGAGGAAAAGGGAAAGGGATGATAGCAGGGAGGTGGGACTGAAGGAGGTGGTGGTCAAAAGTAAAACACTAGTGGGGGGGTAAGGAGAAAGGAGAAAGAAAAGCATAAACAGGGGGAGAAAAGGATGTAGAAAAAGACAGAGATAGTAATCATAACTGTGAATGTGAATAGGATGAACTCTCCCATGAAGCAGAAACAGATAGCATAATGGATTAAAAACCATAATCCTACAATATGTTGTCTACAGGAAACACATTTGAAAAAGAGTGATACATACAGTGTAAAAGTAAAAGGCTGGAACAGAATATATTATGCTTCAGCTGAAGTAAAAGAAGCAGGGGTAGCAATCCTGATCTCAGACAAAGCAAAAGCAAAAATAGATATTATCTAAAGAGATAAGGAAGGAAACTATATCCTGCTAAAAGGCACCATAGACAATGAAGTAATATCATTACTAAACATGTATGCACCAAATGGTATAGCATCCAAATTCTTAAAGGAGAAGTTCAGGGAGTTATAGGAAGAAATAGACAGCAAAACTATACTAGCGGGAGACTCTCAACCTCCCCTCTCTGAACTAGATAAACCTAACCACAATGATAGACCTCTGGAGAAAACTGAATGGGGATAAAAAGGAATATACTTTTTCCTCGGTGGTACGTGGCACATACCCAAAAATTAACCATATACTAGGGCATAAAAACCTCACAATCCAATGCAGAAAGGCAGAAATATTAAATGCATCCTTTTCAGATTATGATGCAATAAAAATTATATGTAATAAAAGGCTATGGAAAGATAGACTAAAAAATAATTGGAAACTAAATAATCTAATCCTAAAAAATGATTGGGTCAAACAACAAATCATAGAAACAATCAATAATTTCATTCAAGAGAATGACAATAATGAGACAACACACCAAAACTGCAGCAAAAGCAGTTCTTAGGGGAAGTTTTATATCTCTAAATGCTTACATAAATAAAACAGAAAAAGAGGAGATCAATGAATTAGGCATACAACTAAAAAAACTAGAAAAAAAACAAATTAAAAATCCTCAATTACACACCAAATTAGAAATATTAAAAACCAAAGGAAAAATTAATAAAATTGAAATTAAGAAACTATTGAACTAATAAATAAAACTAAGAGCTGGTTTTATGAAAAAAACAATAAAATAGATAAACCTTTGGTTAATTTAATTAAAAAAAGAAAGAAGAGAACCAAATTACTAGTATCAAGAATTAAAAGGGTGAAGCTACCACCAAGGAAGAGGAAATTAAAACAACAATTAGGAATTATTTTGCCCAACTATATGCCAACAAATTTGACAATCTTAGTCAAATGGATACATATTGACAAAAATACAAATTGCCCGGATTAACAGAAGAGGAAGTAAAATACTTAAATAACCCCATGTCAGAAAAAGAAATTGAACAAGCCATTGATGAACTCCCTAGGAAAAAATCTCCAGGGCCAGATGGATTTACATGCAAATTCTATCAAACATTTAAAGAACAATTAATTCCAATACTATATAGACTGTTTGGGAAAATAGGTGAAGAAAGAGTCTTACCAAATTCTTTTTATGATGCAAATATGGTGCTGATACCTAAACCAGGAAGAGTCAAAACAGAGAAAGAAAATTATAGACCAATTTCTCTAATGAAAATAGATGCAAAAATTTTAAATAAAATCTTAACAAATAGATTACAGCAACTTATCACAAGAATAATACACTATGATCATGTAGGATTTATACCAGGAATGCAGGGCTGGTTCAATATTAGGAAAACTATCAGCATAATTCATTATATCAACACCAAAACTAACAGAAACCACATGATCATCTCAATAGATGCAGAAAAAGCTTTTGACAAAATACAACACCCATTCCTATTAAAAACGCAGAGAGCATAGGTATAAATGGATTCTTCCTTAAAATAATAAATAGCATCTATCTAAAACCTTCAGCTAGCATAATATGTAATGGGGACAAGCTAGAAGTGCTTCCAATAAAATCAGGGGTGAAACAAGGATGTCCATTATCACCACTGTTATTCAACATCATACTGGTAGCTTTAGCAATAAGAGAAGAAAAAGAAATTGAAGGTATTAGAATAGGTAAAGAAGAAACAAAGCTATCACTCTTTGCAGATGACATGATGTTATACTTAGAGAATCCTAGAGAATCAAGTAAAAAACTACTTGAAATAATAAACAACTTTGGCAAAGTTGCAGGCTATAGAATAAACCCACATAAATCATTGGCATTTCTATGTATTACAAACAAAGCCCAACAGCAAGAGATAGAAAGAGAAATTCCATTTAAACTTACTGTAGACATTATAAAATATTTAGGAGTCTGCATCCTGAAACAAACCCAGGAACTCTATGAACACAATTACAAAACACTTTTCACACAAAGAAAGTCAGATCTAAATAATTGGAAAAACATCAGTTGCTCATTGGTAGGCCAAGCTAATATAATAAAAATGACAATTTTCCCTAAGCTAATTTACTTATTCGGTGCCATACCAACCAAACTACCAAAAATTATTTTACAGAGTTAGAAAAAATAATAACAAGATACATTTGGAAGAACAAAAAGTCCAGAATATCAAGGGAACTAATGAAAAGAATGCAGAAGGTCGCCTAGCCATTATAGATCTTAAGTTGTATTATAAAGCAGCAATCATGAAAACTGCTTGGTACTGGCTAAGAAATAGTGTGGTAGATCAGTGGAATAGGTTAGGTATACAAGACACAGTAGTCAATGGCTATAGTAATCTATTATTTGATAAACCCAAAGACCCCAATTTCTGGGATAAGAACTCACTGAAAAAAACTGCTGGGAAAACTGGAAAAGAGTATGGCAGAAACTTGACATAGACCAAAATCTCACACCATATACCAAAATAAAGTCAAAATGGGTTCATGATTTAGATATAAAGGCTGATACTATAAGCAAACTGGGAAAGCAAGGAATAGTTTACCTGTCAGATCTATGGAGAACAGAAGAATTCATGACCAAAGAGGAGATAGAGAACATTACAAAAAGCAAAATGGATAACTTTGATTACATTAAATTGAAAAGTTTTTGCACAAACAAAGCCAATGCAACTAAGATCAAAAGGAAGGTAGAAAATTGGGAAAGAATTTTTACAACCAGTCTCTCTGATAAGGGCCTCATTTCTAAAATATATATAGAATTAAGTCAAATTTATAAGAATACAAGTCATTCCCCCAATTGATAAATGGTCAAAGGATATGAACAGACAGTTCTCAGATGAAGAAATTAAAGTTATCTATAGTCATATAAAAAATGCTCTAAATCACTATTGATTAGAGAAATGCAAATCAAAACAACTCTGAGGTACCACATCACATCTATCAGATTGGCCAACATGACAAAACAGGAAAGTGATAAATGTTGGAGAAGATGTGGGAAAATTGGAACACTAATGCATTGTAGGTGGAGTTGTGAAATGATCCAACCTTTTTGGAGAGGAATTTGGAACTATGCCCAAAGGACTATAAAAATGTGCATACCCTTTGACCCAGCAATAGCACTTCTAGGGCTATATCCCAAAGAGATCATACAAATGGGTAAAGCACCCACATGTACAAAAATATTCATAGCAGCTCTTTTTGTGGTGGCAAAGAATTGGAAATTGAGAGGATGCCCATCAATTGGGGAATGGCTCAGCAAGTTGTAGTATATGAATGTGATGGAATACTATTGTGCTATAAGAAATGATGAACAGGCTGACTTCAGAAAAACCTGGAAAGACTTGTATGGTCTGATGTTGAGTGAAGTAAGCAGAACCAAGAGAACATTGTACACAATAACAGCCACATTGTGTGATGAGTAATATTAATAAACTTAACCCTTCCTGGAATACAAGGATTTAAGACATCTCCAGAGGCCTTGTGATGGAAAATGTTATCCACATCCAAAGAAAGAGCTATGAAAGTTAAATTGCTATTTTTTTTCTCTTCTGTTGAGTTTTGTTTCCTCTTTCTGATGGCTCCTCCTATTGGTTTTAATTTTTGCTTACAACATCACTAATGTGAAAATACATTTAATATGAATGTAAATGTATAGCCTATATTAGATGGTGTTCCGTCTTGGGGAGGGTGATGGGGAGGAAGGGGGAGAAAAATTTTAAACTCAAAAGCATATGGAAGTGATTATTGATAAATCAAAATAAATTAATAAAAAAAGAGAATATAGCATTTCTAATCACTCTCAATCAAAAAGAATAGATCTTAGTAGAACATTGAAATACAAACTCATAAATCAAGGTAAACTGAGAATGACATATGTATGGATGTGCATATATATGATTTTCTATGTGTGTATATATATATATAATACATCTATCTATTTTCCAATTGGGAGGGGCTAACTAATGATTATAGACTTATAGTCTAATAAGGGTAGGAGAGATGTATGCCTTTTCAGAAGTCAACTGTCTTTCAGGATCGCAGAGAGAATTGAGACAAACATTGACCCTGGGTATTTTTTTGGGGGGTGGTGGTGTTTCATTGTTTTTATAAGAGGAAAAAAAAGGAGAGATACACACATATACATATATTGGAATAGTAGGTGACAAAAGAGGATTGAACACAAGCACATAGAGTTTGGTGTAGAAATATTTAACTCAAAAGGAATCAAGTGAGGACAAAAAAGAGAGGAGAGATGATTACAGAATGGTGGCAGGGGGAGTGGGAAGGGAGGTGGGTTGGTATGAGAGAGAGAATAGCAACATGTAAAACAAACCAACTCTAGAAGGGAAATGTAAAAAGAAGATTAAAAAAAATGTAAGAACCAGAGATTGAGATCTGGACTTGATAAAGAAATTAGGGCAAAGGAATAGGTACAGATCATTTCATTTATAGAGAGAAGGGAATAAGCACTTATATAGTGTCTACCATGTACCAATTACTGTGATAAGCACTTTACAAATATTATCATATTTGATCCTCAGAATAACCCTGTGAGGTAGGAGATAGGTGCTATAATCATCTCCATTTTACAGTTGAAGAAACTGAGGCAAACAGAGGTTAAGTGACTTGCTCAGGGTCATCCAACTACTAAGTGTGTGTAGCCAGATATAGATTATAAGGAAAGATATTCAACTAAAATAAAAGTTAAGGTCTAAATGGACTTCTTCCAAACCTAGATATAGCTGGAAAAAAAAACATAAGGAAGAAAGAAGTTAAGGAACCATTACATCTTTTTAAAAGTTGGTTTTGATAGATGACTAGTGACTACTTATTAGGAAAAGAAAGGAACATACATATCCCTCTGATTTGCCTGCCACTTTTACAAAAATTAACAATATGCTAGGATATTAAAACCTCATAAAATTCAGAAAAGCAGAAAAATACTAAACTAAGCCATTATTGGATATAAGACAATAAAATTATACCAATAAAGTATATTTGAAGAAAGGATACAATTTTAAAAAGTAACTTCAATGCTAAAGAACTGATGGGTCAGACTATATTATAGAAATAATAATTTCATGAAATGACATTGATAAAACATTCTAAAATTTTGGGGTGCATTCAAAACAGTCCTTAAGGAAAAATTATTTCTTTAATACTTTCATCCAAAAAGAGTGAAAAAGAAAGGTGAGAAATGTTCCATAAAATGTAAAAACAAAAACCAAGATAACCAAAATTGAAAACCAAATTTTACCAAAATACCAAATATCAAAATAAATTCTTTAACTGAATTGATAATCTAAGGAGTATGTTTTTGATTTAAAAAATAATTAAACAGCTAACTAATCTAAAAAAAAATCAAATAGCCATTATAAAAAATGAAAAAGAGAATGACTAACAAATGAAGAGGAAATAAAGAAAATGACTATAAATTATTTTGACCAACCATGAAACAGTCAAATGAGATGAAATAATAGTTTCTCCCAATCTAGGTTAACAGTATAATAAGTATAGAATTTAAATAACCCAATGCTATGAAAGTAAATTGCACAAGTCTTAAAAGAACTCTAAAGGAAAGGGTAAAGCAAGACAGATGGATTTTTAAAGGAATTCTATCAAATATTCAAAGAACAATAAATTCCAATATTATATTGATATTTATATATAGCAAGAATAGGAAAATAAAGGATTTTTTTTTACCAAATTACTTCTCTTAGATAAATATGGTCTCAATATCTAAACAAGAAAGTGGTAAAAAGTAGAGAACCAAAACTATAGATCAAAATATCTAATGCATATTAATGAAAAATATTAGATAGAATAACAGTTGAGACAACAATCACATATTTAAGATTCATCAAAATTATTACAACTATTTAAAAAAATAGACAAGTTAATCAATGGAACAGAGGCGTATACAAGACCCATAAGCAATAATACATGGCTTTTAATAAACCCTGAAACTCTAACTACTGGGTAAGAACTCACTATTTAACAAATACTATATCTTGCGCTATAGAAATCATTAAGTCCTGAATGTGTACATGGCCTACAAATAAAAGGTCATATCATGAACAAATTAGAGAAGCATCAAAAATACTTTCACAATTACAAAGGGGAAAAGAGATTTTAGCCAATTTTTGGATAGGAATAATCATAAATGAAACTAAAGTGAGTTTGTGAGTCAAAGAACATCACTTGAAGGTCATCCCTCAGCCTTCAAGGGAAATCAGGGCAATATAACTATTTTCTCCTTAATAACTAAATTACAACGTATCTATCATGATTTTTGTCATTGCAGAGATCTCTGTATTTATCAGTTGGTCATCTTTCTCTCACCATATGTTAACATATGTGGATATATTTACACGTGTATATGCATATCTAATCATTTTTCAAATTACTGACTATACTATTCATTAATAGAACGATAAACAATAATAACAAGAATATAACATAATAAGAACAATAAATACAAAAATGTATTATTTACAATGTTTTAGCAGTGAGAGCCATCACAGCCCTCTGAATCACCTTTAACTCTGACCATTGTTTCAGGTTAATATCTCTCTACATATAAAGACAAAGTTACATTATTCAGTTTACTCAAGCTACCAAGAGGAATATCTTATCAAGAATACTTTTCATCCTCTTCACAATAAAAATGTTAAAATAGTTTCATTAGAAAAGAAGTTCACTGTATATTGTTCTACTGTCTTTTGTAGTTTCTTGCCAAGACATATCTCTTAAGAGTTTCTCTGTGGATTCACTCTTCTTAAAATTCTCTTTATGATAATCCTTCTTCATAAATTTTTTTCCCTCATCTACTTTCTCTCTTTTTCAAAGTTTCTTACAAAACATCTCCATTGTCTCCATTCTGTGTCTCAAAAACCATAAACTGTAACTGCCAGATCTTAAATGTTGTTTGTCTCTTAAAGCTATAGTAGCATAATAATAACCATTATAGGAAAGACTTTTGAAATTGGTATTACAGAAATAAAGGACAATTCTGATTATATAAAAATTGATTGGGGGAGAAGAAATAGGGGGAAATTCCTCTGATAAATGCCTGATATCCAAGAGTAAGTAATTAATAGAAATAGAAATAGAAATAGAAATATATATATATATATATAAACAAGAGCCATTACCCAATGTATAAATAACAAAATTATATGAACCAATAATTTTCAATAAAAATTCAAGCTATCAATAACCATATGAAAAAAGTGCTCCAAATTACTAATAACAAGTGCATATTAAAGCACCGGTCAAGTATGCAAAGATGACATAAAAAGAAAAAGAAAATGGGATTTGTTGGAGTTGCTATAAAAGGATAGGCATACTGATATATCATTTCAGAGATATGAATTGACCTAACCATTCTGGCAACCAAGTTGTAACTATATCCCCAAAGTTACTGGATTGTCTGAACCCTACAATCTATACCTTAAAGAAATCAACATCAGAAGAATATGACCCATATATGCAAACATATTGATAGAAGCACTTTTTGTTGTAGCAAAGAACTGGAAAAAAAGTTAGTAACCATCGATTGCCTAATGGCTGATTAAATTATTAATATAATGGAATATTATACAGGATGAGAAATATCCAAAAGTACAGATTCAGAAAAAAGACCCTGGGAAGGCAATACAAAATGATGCAGTGAATTAATCAGGACAAGCAACACAATTTGTAAAATGACCACACTTTTGAAAAAATACTGAAATATTTAGGAATGACTCCACCTCTTCTCACAGAGGTGATAAACAATAAGTGAATAATGAGACATACATTTTCATATGTAGCCAAGTGTTTCTTTGATTATACTTATCTGTTTAAATGTTTTTTTTTGAGGTGTGGGGAGAGTTATGCGGCAGGTTGAAGGAGGGAGTAGCAGAGTAATAATGACAACAAAAAGGAAGAAAAATATCCACAAAATATTTTAAAAATATACAGAAGAGAATAGAAAGACATTCAGAAGGATAAAGAGTTAAGTAGGGCAATATTAGAACTTTTCTGTTGAATGAAACATAATTTTTTTTTAAAAAATTGAGCTGTACATAATAGAGATACATGATCATGCTGTCATATACAAAAAAGTTCTCCCACAAACCTTTCTTTAATCAAATATATAATTTTGTAGCTTCTGAGAACTCCCAATGAGGAAACTGCCTTTACTAATGCAATTAGTGTATATAGAATCGTGTATGAATCCTGAGATTAAGTAAATTGTCCAGGGTCTTATAGCCCACATAAGCTTGAGCAGATTCTTGATCCCTGTCTACCCTGAATCTGCAATCAGCTCTTTATACACTATACTACACTGTCTCTAAAATCCAGGGTGTGTTTTCTGAATTGTCTTAGAATTTCCCAATCAACTTCCAAGTCAACTATCTGTGATCTTTATGTGAGTTATCCTCTAACAAAACAGAAGAACCTTAATCATCATTAAAGATTAACTCTAGAAAGGACGTTACTGGAAGAAATTTAAGAAGTCCATTTTCTAGTTGAAGGGAGAGAATATGCAATTAATATTACTTAGGAGAAAAAAAGAGTTCTTCTACCCAAGATAAATAAACCCAATACTTTATAATGCATCAAGAAACTTTCCTTCTGAAAATGTAGGGCAAAAGGTCAAGACTACAAAACTGTTAACTTTGGGTTAGCCCACCATACTTATACTACTTATCTCAGATTGTTGTTCTAAGGATGGACATTATTATTTTGTTATTGGTTATCTTGGTTCCATTCAATTCTGTAGAAGCAAGCACTTATCTATATTTGACAGTATGAACGCCTAGTTAACTATTTTTATGGATCTGTGTCCCAGATCTAATTTGTGAAACCATTTCACATCAGCGGTCTTTCTGAGATTTCTGACAATTATAAACCTGGATTTAAAGTCAAAAAAGAATTTTAAGCACTATGTACCAGGTACTTTACTAAGCACTGGGGATGCAAGGTAAGGAAGACAAAATAAACAAAATAAAACAAAAAAAAACATACTGGTTGTTATCAACAAATCCATATTCTGCTGGGGGAGACAAATTGAAAATAAGTATGTACATACAAAATTTATACAGTGTAGATGCAATGTCATCACATAGGGAAGGCACTAGCATGATGTGGCATGTAGGTAGCATATTGGATAGGGCTGGGTCTATAGTCAGAAAGTCCTGAGGTCAAATCTAGCCTCAGCCATTTATTGGCTATATGACCATGGGCAAAGTACTTAACCTGCTTGCCTCAATTTCCTCAGCTGCAAAATGAGGATAATAACATTGTTGTGAGGATCAGATGAGATACTTGTAAAGTGCTTAGCACATCTGTCCTGTAGTAGGTACATTATAAATGCTTATTCACTTGGAGGCTAGGAGGTGTGTGTGCTGGAGAGGAAAGAGAAATTATACAGAAAAAGCCACCAAGAGATCATGAAATATAAGTTGATTCTCAAGATTCAACCAGTGATCACACAGCACATTGATTTTGAAGAGAAGAGTAGGAGGGAAAAATGACCTTCTGACCTGAAATTCAAGAGACTGTTCAGGTGATGAAAGCTAACCTGTGTGTAATTGGAACCAAAGATGAATCTCTGTCTCCCACAGCAGAACCAAAGGGACATGGCCTAAATGAAACAAACAAAGAGATAATTTTTCAAAACAAGGAAATCATAAGCCACAGTTTCATTCATTTCCATGGCATGAACCCAAACCTGAACCTTTCCTGCTGCAGCCACACCTAAAATTTTCCCTTGGGAATCTAAACTAAGATTCAAGTTCCTGAAGGTCTTCTTGAGTAAAGATATCGTTCTGACACTTGGCCATGGGGGGTAAATCACTTCCTAGGAGGAAACTACTGAATGAGAAGGGGTTCCTTTAAAGAGAGAACACTGAGCAATTAAATTGTGAATATTGTTTTCCATTGGTGCTTCTTCGGGGTGTAAGGCTCAGAATAATATTGTTGTTCTTTGTCCTTTGTAGAAGTCATTCAACTTCTCCTAATATATAGATATTTTCAAGAAGTAATGCTATCCTATGATCTATAGTAACATGACATTCAGGACAGCTAGGTGTTACAGTGAATAGAGCTCCAAGCCTAGGGTCAAGAAGACCTGAGTTAAAATCTGGCCTCAGACATTTACTAGTTATGTGACCTTGGGCAAATCACTTAACTTTGCTTCAGTTTCCTCATCTATAAAATGAGCTACAGAATGAAATGGCAAACCACTCCAGTATCTCTGCCCCAAATGCGGTCACGAAGAGCCAGACAGGATTGAAACTATTGAAGAACAGTAACAACAAAAAGTTCACTTAACACATAATCCCTATAACGCCTGCTTTCAAAAGTATTTTCTCTTTCCTCCAAAATATTTTCTTTATTCCACATCTTCACCCTCCCAAACCCATCACTGTCATGTTTCACTTATGATCAGATAGTAAAAAGGGCACAATCCTTTCTTGCTTATAAAGTGATGATCTTTCCATTTTGGACCTTCTTTCTTCTTACACTCTATGCCTTTTTTTGAAATGAATTTTTTTAACATTAATTTTTTTTCAATTCAAATGTTTTCTCTCTTTCCAGGCCCTCAACTGCCCATTTAGGAGTCAAGCAATATGAAATCTGTGTTGTTGTTCAGTTGGTCAGTCATATCTGACTCTTCATGACCCCATGGACCATAGCAAGTCAAGTACCTTCTATCCTCCATTATCTGCCAAAGTCTTTCCAAAGTCGTGTTCATGGCTTCTATATTACCCATCTCATCCTCTGCCATTACCTAATTTTTTTTTGCCTTCAAGGTCTTCTCCAATGAGTCCTGTCGTCTCATTATTTGGCCAAAATCTTTAAGCTTCCTCTTCAGGATTTGTCATAACAATGAATAGTCTGAATTAATCTTTTTAAGTATTGGTTGATTTCATTTACTTACTATCCAAGGGACTCTCAAAAGTCTTCTCCAGCACAAGTCAACAGCATCAGTTCTTCAGTGCTCAACTTTTCTTATACTCCAACTCTCACAGCCATATATCACTATTGGAATAAAAACAATCAATAAACAACAACAAAAAGACAACAACTATATTGCTTTGACTATACAGAAGTTGGTTGGCAAGGTTTTAATGTGGTTCATATTTTCCATAGCTTTCCTTCCAAGGAGCAAGCTTCTAATTTCATGGCTATAATCACCATCTGCAGTGATCCTTGAACTCAGGAATATAAAATCTGACATTGCTTCCATTTCTTCTTCCTCTGTTTGCCATGAAATGATAGTCAGTTGCCATAATCTTAGTTTTTTTTTTAATGTTAAACTTCAAGTCAGTTTTTACACTTTCCTCTTTCACCCTCTTTAAGAAGATTTTAATTCTTTGTTTGCTTTCTGCCAAGAGTCATATCACGTACATATTTGCAATTGTAAATATTTCTCCTGGCAACCTTATTTCTAGTTTCTGATTCATGCAGCCTGCATTTCACATGATATCCTCTACATGTAAGTTAAATAAATAAGGTGAAAATAAATAGCCTAGTCATACTTCTTTTCAAATCTTAAACCAATCAATTTTCCATGTTCGGTTCTAACTGTTGCTTCTTGAATCATATACAAGTTTCTCAGGCGACAAATAAGATGATCTGGTACTCCTACCTCTGAAGATTTGCCACGTTTTGTTGTGATCCACAAAGGCTTTAGTGTAGTCAATGAAGCAGAAGTAGATGTTGTTCTGGTACTCCCTTGCTTTTTCCATAACCCAGTGGATGCTGGCAATTTGTTGTCTAATTCTCTGGATATCTGCATTCAGTTGGGCATATCTTTTCCTTTCTCTTTTACCTTTCACTTTTCTTCTTTCCTTGTTATTTGCAAAACGCACCACAAATGTTTGACATTACTGAAACGACTGAACAATAACAACAATCATGACCACAGACAGCCATTTTGCTTTCTTGCTCTTCTTTTTCTTTGGGATTTTGTTGCTGCCTCCTGTACAATATGTGTCCTCTGTCCATAGTTCTTCAGGTATTCTATCTACTAGATCAAATACCTTAAATCTATTCATCACTTAACGCCTCATATTCATGAGGTATGTTATTTAGGTCATACCTATACAGTCTGATGGTTTTCCATACTTGCTTCAATTTAAGACTAAATTTTGCAATAAGAAACTCATAATTCAAGCCACCGTTGGCTCCAGGTTTTGTTTTTAACTGACTGTATAGAGCTTCTCTGTCTTTGGTATCATACATGTGAAGTCATACAAAACACATTTATATTTTAATCATGTTGCAAAAAAAGTAAGAAAAATAAAGTGGAAATATGTTTCAATTTGCACTCAGAGATTATTAGTAAACTATTATATATGTTACAAAAAAAATAAAGCAAGAAAAGTACAGTGAAAAAATGCTTCAAACTGCATTCAGAGTTCATCAGTTAACTCCCGGGAGTAGGATAGCATTTTTCATCATGAGTTCTTTGGAATTATCATGGCCCATTGTATTGATCAAAATAGCTAAGTCTTACACATTTCATTATAGTTACAATATTATTGTTGCTGTATGTTCTTCTGGTTCTGCTCACTTCAGTTTGCATCAATTCATAAGTGTTCCCACATTTTCTGAAATCATTCCCTTTGTCATTTCTTATACCACAAGAATATTCCATCACGATCATGTATCACAACTTGTTCTGCTATTCTCAACTGATGGGCATCCCCTCAATTTCCAAAATTTTGTCACCACAAAAAGGGCTGCTATAATTACTTTTGCACATTTGAGTCCTTTTCCTTTTTCCTTAATCGCTTTGGAATGCAGACCTAATAGTAGTATCACTAGGCTGAAGGGCATGCACAGTTTTTTGGCTTTTGGGGCATAGTTCCATTTTTTTCCCTCCAGAATGTTTGCACTAGTTCACAGCCCCATCAATAATGCATTAGTGCCCCAGTTTTTCCACATCCCCTCCAGCATTTATCATTTTCCTTTTCTATCAATTATGTATTGTGTACCTAGTTTATTCTGTATATCCACCACTCTGCTTGTTGGGCAATACCAGATTGTGTTGATGATTACTACTCTGCAACATAATTTTAAATCTGGTAATGTTAGGACACCTTCCTTCACATTTTTTTTTCATTGATTCCCTTGATATTCCTTACCTTTTATTCTTCCAGATGAATTTTGTTGTTATTTTTTCTATGTCTAAAAATAATTATTTGGTAGTTTGATTGGCATGTCAATGAATAAATAAATATATTTAGGTAGAATTGTAACTTTTATTATATTGGCTCAGCCTACCCACTAGCAGTTAATATTTCTCCAATTGTTTATATTTGCCTTTATTTGTCAGAAAAGTATTTTGCAATTATGTTCGTATAGTTCCTGGATGTATCTTAGCAAACAGACTCCCAAGAATTTTATTATGTCTACAATCATTTTAATTGGAATTTCTGTATATTTTCCTACTGGGTTTTGTTGGTAATATATAGAAATACTGATGATTTGAAAGGAATTATTTTATATACTCCAAGTTTGCTAAGGTTGCTCATTGTTTCCACTAGTTTTTTTTTTCATTGATTTTCTGGG
>NW_020954579.1:20626497-20635300 GCF_900497805.2 Vombatus ursinus
CTATCTATCTATCTATCTATCTATCTATCTATCTATCTATCTATCTACTTGCCTTATTGTTTTTACAGCTATTTCTGAGGGTCTGTAAGTTTCTTGTGCTTCTATGATGATATTATCCAAGGAGAGATGTAATCATTGTCCTCCTCATATGCTTTCTGTTTCTAGCCTAAGTAGGGATAAATATTCCTCCCCTCCCTGGAACTGTGACCCTTACCCAAGTATGGCTCCTTCTCCATTGTGGTGAAATACAAGAGCTTTTCTCCACCCTGGAATTATAATTTGGAACTAGGTATCCTGCTCCCCTGTAACCATTAGCACTCCTCTGTTTTCTGGAACTATGAATCAGAACTGAATAATAGGCAATGGAGTTCCCAAAAGACACCTAGCCCCATGCCCAGTGCTAGCACAGAGATTCACAATAGTCTTTTTTTGACCAGATGTTCAACCCCTTTACCATCTCTGGGTGGTGAGTGTTCCTAGGACAGCTACTGCTGCTGTCTTCAAAGCCAACAGCTAATGTTAGTGCCACATTCTGTTCTGGACAGCACCCACTCCACAGCCACAGACCTTTTCTTTTGACCTACTTAGTAGGAGGTAGTGCTGAACTAGAAAAAAAAACTCACCTTGAAGGTGAGAAAAAAGTCAAGTGACTTGACTTTTTGATGATTATGGAACCTTATAATTTGATTTGACATGTTATTTTAAAGTTGTTTCAAAGGCATGATGTTTTGTTGTTGTTGTTGTTGGCCGTATAAAAATTCTTTTGCTTTTTTAATATTCCTTATTTTAATAATCTGTTTTAAATTTGAGTTCCAAATTTTCTCCCTTTCTCCTACTTGTCTCAACCACTGAGAAGGCAGGTAACATGATATCAATTATACATGTGAAATTATTCAAAACATTTCCATATTAGCCATATTTCAAAAAAAAAAGCAAGAAAGTTCATCAATTCTATCTCTTGAGGTGGATGGCATTTTTTCATCATGAGTCCTTTGGAATTGTCTTGGATCATTGTATTGATCAGAGTTTCCAAGTCTTTCACAGTTGATTATCATTATGACATTACTGTTCCTATGCACAATGATCTCCCAGTTCTTCTCACTTCACTTTATGTAAGTTCCTACATGCCTTGCCATGATTTTCTGAAATCACCACACCATCCCCCTTGTCATTTCCCATAGTACAATAGTACTCCATCATAATCATATGCCACAGCTTATTCAGTCATTCCCCAATTGATGGGGAAATGAAAATCTCCTTGACTTCCCATTCTTTGTCACCACAAAAAGAGCTTCTATAGATTTTTTTTTTGTACATATAGACTCTTTATCTTATTCTTTGATCTCTTCGTGATACTGCTGGGTCAAATGGTATGCACAGTTTTATAGCCTTATGGAAATAGTTCTGCAATCATTCTCCAGAATGGTTCACTATTCTTATCAGCAATTGATTAGGGCATTTTAGAGGGCATTGTTAATAGGGATTGGCTAAAATGCTGCCTTTACTCTGTTATCTTGGCTACACCTCCCACTCTATGCTACCTCAGTTAATGATTTCATGGGTTCTAGTGGGTCCAATTATCATTTGTATACAGAAGACTCCCAAATGTATGTATTTAGTCTTGATTTCTCTCCTAAATTCCAGTCCTATGTCATCAAATGTCTTTGGACAGACAGAACTAGACATATCATAGGCATCTCAAATTCAACATGCCCAAAATAGAGTTCATTACTTTTCTCTCCAAATCCTTTTCTAGTAGCACCTTCCCTATTAATGTCAAGTGTACTACGATTCACCTCTCCCCCAGGCTAGCAATCTTTGTAAACCAATATGTGGTATCTACTTTCATAACATTTCTCAGAACTGTCTCCCTATGAACACAGAGCCACCACCCAAAGGTTTCAGACTCTCATCCCCTCTCACCTAAAATGTTGCATTAACTTTTTTTATGGTAATTTTTATTTATATTTGTTTTCAACATTTTCTTCCACAAGATTTTGAGTCCCAAATTTTCACCCCATCTCACCCCTCATCCTCACCCCAAGATGGCATGCATTCTAAATACCCCTTCCCCTAGTCTGCCTTCGTTTCTATCTCTCCCCACCTTCTCTTATCCCCATCCCCTTCAATTTTCCTGTAGGGCAGGATGGATTTCTGTACCCCATTTCCCGTATTTCTTATTTCCCAGTTGCATGTGAAAACATTTTTTTTAAACATGTGGTTTTAAAACTTTGGGTTCCAAATTATCTCTCTTCCTCCCTCCCCACCCATCCTCATTGATAAGGCAAGCAACACAATATAGGCTATATATGTGCAGTTATGCAAAACACTTCCATAGTAGACATGCTGTGAAAAACTAACTCTACTTCCCTTAATCCTATCTCACCCACCCATTTATTCTATTCTTTCTTTTGACCCTGTCCCTCCTCAGAAGTATTTGGTTCTGATTACTCCCTTTCCCAATCTGCCCTCCTCTCTATCATTCCCCTACTCTCTTGTCCCCTTCCTCCTCTATTTTCCTGTGGGGCAAGACAGATTTCCACCTCCAATTGAGTGTGTATGTTATTCCCTCCTTAAGTCAAATCCTATGAGAATAAGATTCACTCATTCCCTCTTACCTTCCCCCATTTCCCTTCCACTGTAATAGCCTTTTCTTTTCTGTTGTTTTTTTTTTTGTGGGATAATTTACCCCATTCTACCTCTCCCTTTCTCCTTCTCCTAGTATATTCCTCTCTCACTCCTTAATTTTATTCTGCAGATATGACCCCTTCATTTTCAAATCATTCTGTGCCCTCTATCTATCTATATCTATATATGTGTATACGTAATTTTTTCCCTTTCAACTACCCTAATACTGAGAAAGGTCTCATGAGTTACAAATATCATCTTTCCATGCAGGAATGTAAACAGTTCAACCTTAATAAGTCTCTTATGATTTTCTCTTTCCTGTTTACCTCTTAATGTTCCACTCAAGTCTTGTATTTGAAAATCAAATTTTCTATTCAACTCGGGTCTTTTCATCAGGAATGCTTGAAAGTCCTCTATTTCACTGAATGACCGTTTTTCCCTCTGCAGGATTATACTCAGTTTTGCTGGGTAGGTGATTCTTGGTTGTAATCCTCTCTCCTTTGCCTTCCAGAATATTATATTCCATGTGGTCCCTTAATGTAGAAGTGGCTAAATCCTGTGTTATCCTGAATATGTTTCCACAATACTTGAATTGTTTCTTTCTGGCTACTTGTAATATTTTTTTCTTGACCTGGGAACTCTGGGGGAACTCTTTCAGGAGGAGATTGGTGAATTCTTTCAATTTCTATTTTGCTCTCTGGTTCTAAAATATCAGGACAGTTTTCCTCGATAATTTCTTGAAAGATGATGTCTAGACTCTTTTTTTGGTCATGGCTTTCAGATAGTCCAATAATTTTTCAATTCTCTCTCCTGGATCTATTTTCCAGATCAGTTGTTTTTCCAATGAGATATTTCACATTGTTTTCTAATTTTTCATTCTTTTGAATTTGTTTTACAATGTCTTGATTTCTCATAAAGTCACTAGCTTCCAATTGTTTTATTCTAATTTTTAAGGAAGTATTTTCTTCTGTAATCTTTTGGACTTCCTTTTCCATTTGGTCAATTTTGCTTTTTAGAACATTCTTCTCCTCATTGGCTTTTTGGACCTCTTTTGCCATTTGGGTTAGACTATTTTTTAAGGTGTTATTTTCTTAAGTATTTTTTTGGTTCTCCTTTAGCAAGCCGTTGACTTGTTTTTCATGATTTTCTTGCATCACTCTCAGTTTTTCCTCTATTTCTCTTACTTGCTTCTCAAAATCCCTTTTGAGCTCTTCCATGGCCTGGGACTGATTCATATTCTTCTTGGAGGCTTTGGGTGTAGGAGTTTTGGCTTTGTTGTCTTCTTCTGGTTGTATGTTTTGATCGTCTTTGTCACCAAAGTAAGATAATATAGTCTGACTCTTTTTGCACTGCTTGCTCATGATCCTGGCCAATTACTTGAGTTTTAAACTCTTTGTTAAGGTAAAAGTCTGCTTCCAATGTGAAGAGTGTACTGTCCCAAGCTTCGGGGGTTTGTACAGCTGTTTTCAGAGGTACTTCTAGGGACCTGTAAATTTTCAGTTCTTCCAAGGTGGTATGATAAGGAGCGAGGTGTTTCCTCTCCACCACCAAAACAAGCTCTACTGCACCAGCGTTCTTCCTTGCCCCAGGACCGCCCCACAGAATTGTGACCTAGATCCAAGCACCGGTAAAGCAGGAGATTCCTGTCTCAGCACTGGCAAAGAGATCCCTGCAATTCCCCTCTGATCAGCCACTTGATTCCCCCTCAGTCTGTGGGCAGGAAGCTCAGGAAAAAGCCATGGCCCCGGGACGAGCTCAAGACTTGTGGCTGAGACCTAGCTCCTCTCTCACTACGGTCACAGACTTTTCCCACTGACCTTCTAAGTTGTCTTTGACATTCAGGGGTTGAGAAGTCTGGAAACTGCCACAGCTGCCTGCGATTCAGTCCTCTGAGGCCTGCTCCAGGGTCGCTGCGGCCTGCGTGCTCACACCAAACTGTGCTCCTCTCTCCCCCGGGAGCGATATACCTTTCCAATCAACCATCCAGGCTGTCTTTGCCTGGAAATTTGTTTCACTCTGTCTTTCTGTGGGTTCTGCTGCTTTAGAATTTGTTTAGAGCCATTTTTTAAGGTATTTGGAGGGCTTTGGGAGAGAGCTCAAGAAAGTCACTGCTTACCCTCCGCCATCTTGGCTCCACCCCATCTGCATTAACTTTTTATTTGGTCTTTCTGGTTCAAGCCTCTGTCCATTCAATCCAATCTCATATAAATACCAAATTGATTTTCCTGAACCACAAATTTTCCCATGTCATTCCCCTACTCAATGAACTGTAGTTACTCCATATTTATTCCCAGAATCTATTATAAATTCCTCAGTTTAGCATTTAAAAATCTTCACAATTTGGTCACTTCCTGTCTTTCTAGTCTTTTTACATTTTACTACCTAGTAAAGTAAATTTGAATATTAATGTGCTCTTATGATTTAGATCTGCTGGCCTACTTGCTATTCTTCCAGCCCAATGCTCCATCTTCTATCTATTTGCTTTTGTACTGACTATAGGCAGCTAGGTGGTCCCATGGTTCACAGAGCCCTGGGCCTGGAGTCAGGAACACCTGAGTGCAAATCTAGTTTCAGATATTTCCTATCTGGGTGACCCTGAGCAAGTCACTTAATATCTCTTTGTCTCAGTTTCCTCAACTGTAAAATGAGGACATAATCACTTACCTCCCAGGGTTGTTGTGAGGATGAAATGAGAAAATAATTGTAAAAGGGCTTAGCACAGTACCTAGCATATAGTAAGTGTTATGTAATTATAAGTTATTATTAGTGGTGTTGTTATAACATCACTTGTATCCTCTTTCTCTTTAGCACTGCCTCTTAGTTATCTTGGACTTAGCTCAAATTCTGCTTTCTGAAGGAGGTCTTTCCTCTTTCCCCCAAATATAGTACCCTTCCCCTCTGAGATTACCTTCCATCTATTATCATGGAACTTATTATTTGAATATAGACTACATAAAGAGATTTGAAGTCTTTGAGGGTATATACATATATTTGTATATATATATGTATATATGTATGTATATATACATATTCAAAAAAAATAGAAAAAAAGACTCCCACCACATTCTTTTTACTGTGTATAGTGAGAATAAAGTCAGCTAGGTGGCACAGTGGGCAAAGTACCATGCCTGGAGTCAGGAAGACCTGAGTTCAAATCTGGCCTCAGGAACTTACTAGATGTCTGACCCTGGATAAGTCACTTAACCATGTTAGCCTCAGTTTTGTTATCTGCAAAATAAGCCAGAGAAGGAAATGACAAAAAGCACTCCAATATCTTTGCCAAGAAAACCCTAAGTGGTGTCAGAAAAAGTCAGACATGAGTGAAAAAAACCAACTGAACAACAAAAGTAGTTAGAATTAGTACCTTAACTTATGGCAAGCAACTTTATTTTGTTTAAAGGCTCCATTTTGTGACAGATATTTGTTTTATAGGCTAATTTTTTTTTCTGTAATTAGATAAGGACTGGAGTAATATAATTAGTACTGATGTATATTTTGGTAAACAACTACTAATGACAAAGTCGCTCAAGTTTGGTAAATAAATTCAATGATGCATATCTCCCAAATTCGATAAACAACTGTGAATGATGTGTTTGACTCCCAAATCTTATGAACTTCTGATAAACACTTGCTAATACTGTTGGTTTTCATTGATAGTTCCTTTTATCATTAACTTAGCTAATTGTAATTCATCACCAATAAGAACTTAGTTGTAATGTGTAAACATCATTATATAGAACAAAGGGAAAATAAAACTCACAAGTAGGCCTCAGCCATCATCCTGCTCCTGGGTAGGGTAAATTATTGTGTTTCTCACACTTAGACATGTGACGATTCCAGGAAAAAGGGCTAATTGATAGAGATTTACTAGAATGCCACTTCAAAGGAAGTTGCTATTGTTGTTCAGTCATTTTTCAGTTATGTCTGACTTTTTGTTACCCCCATTTGTTGTTTGTTTGTTTTTTTGGCAAAAATACCAACGTAATTTTCTATTTCCTTCTCTAGCTCATTTTACAGATGAGGAAACTAAGGCAAACATGATTAAGTGACTTGCCTAGAGTCACACCGATAGTAAATGTCTGAGGACACATTTGAACTTAGGTCTTCCTGACTCCAGGCCCAGCACTCTTTCCACTGCACAACTGCCTTCTGTCTGGGCAGAGAAAGCACGTTGTCATGAGCACCAATATACTTACCATGATACTCAGGAATCAGATTGCTTGGTTGGATTACATATTGTTTGAAAAAAAAATGGTTGTTCATAGAGGTTTGGGTGTTTGTATTATTCATTTGTCAAAAAATAAAGAACCCTTTGCTAGGAAAAAAAATTTTTCAAAAAATTAGAACTGCCATGGTGGAAAAACATAAAGATTCACACATAGTCAAAATGAGGGGATAGAGAACAAGTTATTACACCTCAGATGAACTCCAAAACACAAGCATAGCAATCTTGATATCAGATAGTGTAAGATTAAAATAGACATGGTTAAAAGAGAAATTACATTATGCTTAAAAGCACCATAGATAATTATATAATGTCTCTCTCTGTCTCTCTCTATAATATCTATCCATCCATCCATCCATCTGTCTATCTATCTATCTATCTACCTAGGGAGAAACATCATGTTGTACTGCATATTTGGAATCAGGCAGAACTGGGTTCAAATCCTGTCTCTGACACTTACTATCAAATTTTGGGCAAATCACTTACTCTCTCTGGGTCGCAGTTTCCTCATTGGTAAAAATAGGTTGGATTTGATGACCTCTAAGGTACCTTTCAGGTATAAATGTATGATTCTCTGACTTCTGTAAGGTACCCAATAAAACTGGGAGTTGAACTCAATTTCGCTCTCCCCAAATCTAATCTTATTTCTACTTTACCATAGGGATCCCGCCTAGCTACATTTAGAAAACCACAAATTGACATTATCCAGATTGTATTGTATGTTATTAATTTTTTTAAACATTTCCCAATTACACTTTAATCTGGTTCAGGTTGGACTAGGGAATTTTGTGGTCTGTGGCCTATGGCCCTGAGTTTTACATCTCTGGTGTAGTGGATAGAGCACTGAACTTGGAGTCAGGAAGATGTGGATTCAAATCCTGACTCTTATGCCCAGTTTTACAGATGAGGAAACTGAAACAGGTGAAGTGACTTGCTTGAGGTCATACAGCTCGTACCTATCTAAAGGCAGATCTTAAATCCAGCTCCAGCACTCTTTTCACTATGCCAGTTTACTGCCTAGCTAAGTCACCAACTTTTTGACATAGTTAAATATCTCTACTAAGCAGAGAAAATCTCTGAAGGACACAAGTAAAAACCTCCAGTTGAAGGATGTTGTTGAGAATGTGCCTAGTAATCTATGAAACTGATGACATTTCTTTATTTTCTTTTCTCAGTTTTTTAACCCTTTCTTTTTTTCTGTTCCTTTAGTTCTACCTCTGTCCCCATGTCCTATTATTTTTCAATGTATTCAATGTAAGGTATTTTTCAAATGCCTTAGCATTTCTTTACCTATTTCTCACTTTTCTCCTCTCCCCCTCCACATATTTTCCCTCATTTTCTTCCTTCAGTTTCACCTTCTTTATCTAGTTATATTTCTTTATCACTGTCACATTTTCCTTTGCCAACTTTGTCCCCTCACTATCCCTGTATCCACTGTTGAATTCTTGACCAATTTAATAGTTTTTTTGCTGGTTATATAGTTTGTTTCCCACCAAAACTAAGTTCTCTATGCTGGCAAGATAGGATTTCCACCATGGGGGTCCCCAGTCTACTGCAGGAGAGTCAGAGGTACACACTCCTGACTGTTCTATCTAAATTAGGACCCTGATGACTATGGGTGTCTAAAAAACTACCTTTGGGCAGAAAATGTAAAGGTAAATAAAGCAGACATTTAATACAGCATTCTTAGCTTTTAGCTGCCAGTTCTCCTGTTAGCAAAAGCATGGCTCTATTCTTTTTTTATGAAACCCTTTTCTCTCTTGAACTCTGTAGAAGTTGCTACCCTCTGATCCTTAGTGAGTTTGGAGGGGATGGAGAGGAAGGGATCCTACAGTATAAATAAAACAGAAAGTAAGTGATCCAGACACTGGCACAGAGAGAAACAGAGACCAAGAGAGGTGAAAAGAGAAGAGAAGAGAAGAGAAGAGAAGAGAAGAGAAGAGAAGAGAA
>NW_020954579.1:20635310-20640570 GCF_900497805.2 Vombatus ursinus
GAGAAGAGAAGAGAAGAGAAGAGAAGAGAAGAGAAGAGAAGAGAAGAAAAGAAAAGAAAAGGAAGCATTTATGAATAAAGAGAACTCTAAATCCATATCTTGGTATTCCTTAGTTCTATTTCAGTTAGGTAACTGATGGGTTAATAAATACGAAGTTATGAAGAGAGGGTGGTCAGTGTGTTTGGAAGAAAAACATTGAACGCGTGCGACTCAGCTTTCCCTGGCATTTTAACAGCAATGAACTGCATGATGTTTTTGGCTGGGATGTGTGTGTGTGTGTGTGTGTGTGTGTGTGTGTGTGTGTATCCTTTTAAAAAATATAAGGTATTAGGCTTTCTACCACGTAATACTCAGGTGGGGTTGCCTCTAGCCCTCGCCTCTCCCATGGGGCACCTTCTTTCCCTTAAGAATGAAAAAAGGAAAGAGGGGAGAAATTGTCCCTATGACACACTTAGCTTTTATCTCTCACTCTCTATATGCCTGACATTCTATCTTCTTTTGCATGGACTTTTCCAATACATAATTTTTGTATCTTATCCAGTAACTCCCTTTCATTTAAATTATTTAAGAAATAAGCCCTGTGTGGACATGAAAGACCCTAAATTTTGAGGATATCAAAGTACCTTTCTCTTGGCTCATCTTAGCAACCCCTCTATATACAGCAAACTGATGCTATTTTTCCTTTCCATAATCAATTCAATTCAATTATTCAATCATGTGCTGTTTAGTACTGTGCTAAACTAGAGCAATATATGGTAAAAAATGAAGCAATCTCTGTTTTCTAGGAGTTAGCTGCTATCTCCTTTATTTTTGATTACTTTAAAATTCTCTGCCTCGAAAAAAAATCTAATTCAGGACCAGTAAGTAGCCATAACAGTAGAAGTTTCCTGAGGTATGTGTATAGTGCTCTTAGATCACTGACATGTCCAAAGAAAGACATGATTATCTATTTGTAAATATTCCACTACTAATTACTGACATACAAATCACATTTGGTGATAGAAAAGAAATTTTCATGTTCTAGTAAATTAGAGGAACCCTTTATCTCTGTTTAGGCCTGACAAACTGCCAGATGTTGTGATTATTATTATCTAACTATTGATTGCCTAGATTAGCAGTTCTATAAGTCAGAGCCTTGAACTCCCACCCACTCCCCCAAAAAACAGACTGAGCAATCCTTTAATGAGCTGAGTCTAAAGACAGGATGTGCATAAAGACCCTGGATGCCAGTTAGGCCATTTAACCCATAATTAATGGAATCAGTGCCCCAACGCTGCTTGTTCCAAGTTAAAAGTTCTAAGTCATGGCTATCATTAGAGAAACTTGTCAAATAGGCAAAGTTGGTCTCATGCACGTTTTTATTTTCTTAGCGAAGAGTGTCTTTATATGGAGAGACAGCTTATGATGATCCCTGGCTTAGTTTAGATATACATCTCCTCACTGTTATAAGTCTAACGTGATTATAGTGAATAATTTTAAAACATATGTCCATAGACTTTTTTTTGCCAAAATTGTATTTAAATTTTGATCAACAAATTAATGCTATTGATAGTTTTCTGTGTTTTATCCTTTCCTGGTTTGGGTATCATTTCTATATTAACCTTATAAAAGAAGATTGACAGTGTTCCTCAGTTTTTTGAGAATAGTTTTTGTAGTTTAGGTATTAATTATTCTTTTAAAGTTTGATTGAATTCTCTTTTTTTCTTTGACAATTAATTTACAGCTACTTCAATTTTCTCTTCTGAAACTGGGTTACTATCTTCCATTGTAATCCTTCCGTTTGTAGACTGTGGCCCTTTTTGTTGCTTGATTATACTCTCTGATTCCTTACATGTTTGAATCTTGTGAAGTATTGGGTTTGAGCTGTTAAAAAATCCTTTTGTAAAAGTTCTATGAACATCACAAATGTTTAAAAAAACAACATTTCCCTGTAGAAAGAGAAAAAGAAAAAGAGAACATCATATAAATCTGTGAATCTTCATTACATAAAGTTTATATTGTTGCTGTTGCTATTATTTTGGGGCAGCATGCATATCACAAACTTAACATGAAATTCCTGCTTCTTTGACTCTTTTAAATCCTGTTAAAATACATTTTTTATTACTTGACTCATTGACAGTGGATCAAGAGGCTTCCTTGAAGAAAAAAGTACCAAAAAGTGTACCTAAATAATGGTATAAAAATTTGAGCTTGCAGGGATACATTGCTACAAGTTTTCTTTATTCTATGAAAAATCAAGGAAGCTGGGTGGTGCGGTGGATAGAGTGCTCAGGCCTACAGTCAAGTAGAACTCAGTTCAAATCCAGCCTCAGACACTTACTAGCTGTGTGACACTGGGCAAGTCATTTAACTTCTATTTGCCTCAGTTTCCTCATCTGTTAAAAAAACGAGAATAATAGCACCTTTGTCTCAAGGTTGTTATTAGGACCAAATGACATAATGATTGTAAAGCACTTGACACTGTGCCTGGCACAAAATAAACACTATGTAAATGTTAGCTATTATTAATTAATATGCTCATGTAAGTGGTAGAAGACACTGTGCTAAATGCTGAGACTACAAGGAAGAAAAACAAAACAATTTCTGCATTTAAAGAGATTAGAATATGATCCTGATGATAAGACGAGTACAGAAATAAATTGAATACAAAGTAGAACATAATAGGTACAAAGAAAATCCCTGCCATTCCTGGCTTCCTTGAAGTCCTACCTAAAATGTCACCTCTTAGGCCTTTCCCCATTCCCCTTAATGTTAATGCTTTACCTCTGTTGTATATCTCTAATTTATCTTGCCTATATTTTATTTATACAAAGATCTTTGCATATAATCTCTCCCATTAGACTAAGAGACTTTTAGGAGTAGAGATTATCTTTTGCTTTTCTTTGTATCCTCAGTGCTTAGCACAGTGCCTGACACATAGCAGGTGCATAAAAAAATATTTATTAAATGACTGAATGACGAAAAATCCTATAATACCTTTAGAAAGGCAGAAATGAATTTAAAATAGGGAAGATCAGGGAAGTCTCATTGGGAGAGACAGTACCTAATCTGGATCTTGATGTACTGGAAAGACTTCAACAAGGAAACATAGATGGAGTATGTTCCACTCAGAGAGCATAGCCAGAGTGACCATTTGAGCATCAGAGAAGCCAACAGGCAGTTAGAGAACAGTTTATAGTCTATTTCAGCAGAATATAAAATACATAAAAGTAAGTAGAGTGATAACATTGGAAAAGTGAGTTGGACCCAGATTTTTGAGAGCCAGGAATAGCCTCATCTTTAAAGAGTTGATAACCTAGTTTATTAACAAATAAAATAACTTAAAAACATACAAAAATAACTATTGGATGTGTCAACATATACAAAATTGAAAAAAGAAACAGCCTGGTTAGGTCACATAATTGCTGGCACATAAAAAGTGCTTGATAATTATTTCTTATTGATTGATTGACTAAGAGGTTTCAGAATACTGAATTAATCAAAGTTGAGAAGTAGGGTGTTTTTGAGAAGCCTCCTTGGGAGATGCCCCTGGTTAAGAAGCCCCCCAAAATCTATTTTGCTAAGACCCTGTTAATGCAAAGATGAGCTCTACCCAATTGCTGACTCCTACCAAAATCAAGAGAACATCATTCATTTAGGCAAAAATAACTTATTTGTTTGATGACTTTTTTTAAGAGGTGGACGTAACTGAACAACGACAGAATCTGGAAAATACCAACTCCAAGCTTAGTTTCATGTAGGCTATGTCTATTCAACACAAGGCATTTAATTGAAATGATGATGATGTTTTAGTGTCAATATCCTGAACCCCAGAGTTAGCTAATAGTTTCAAACAGGCTGTAAACTTATTCAGAATGAATGGATGAATGAATTAAAATAATTTTAGGCATTTACTACTTGCTACTCACTATACTAAGTGCTGGTGATATAAATCTATCACAATGGCTAATTAGACAATATGTGGCTAAAGATGTAGAGGCTGGTGACCTGTTTCATTCCAAGTCTTCGATCTGCCACTGCAATTTGTCATTTTCTCATTGCTCTTCTATTCCCTGACTTCTCAATAGGGGAAGTACTGTCCTCAATTTTCACATTATTTGGAACATCACCCACCCACATCAGAAACTCTGGGGAAAAGTGTTACTTATGCAGTTGATAATTATAGAAATAGTTGTATACTCTAGGTCTACATATTCTCTCTTTCAAGGAAGAAATTAAAATAACATACTCAATGTAAAAATAAGAATGAGGGATAGAACAGGTAGTTTTTTCCTACACATAAACATGGAATACTAAAGAAAAAAGGTAATGGAACATTTAAAATATCAATTTGTATCAATTTGTATCAATTTGAGCATGATCATTTGGGAGGTTAACATTCAAACTTCATTGATGTGAACTACTTGAAAAGCTGCTAATTAAACAGTACACATTTAACCCGCACTTGGTATATCTCCATCAAACACTAATTGATATTTGTTTCTGTTTCTCTCTATGTGATGCCAGAACAATCAGTGTCCCAAGTTGGATCCTGTCACTGCAACCATAACTGTTCAGATGGATGTTCTTTATTGCCAGCACTCACATGCCTTTCAGAACCTTTTGATGTTCACAAGGTTAATGCTGGAGGAAAGAAAACACAGAAAGAGTGGCAAAACAAACATGGGCTCCCTGGCCAATCTCAGTTACTTGATCCCACACACTGTTTTGGGGGTGAGGACCCAGGGGACCCAGATCCTGTCATAATGACTAGGTATGGAAGAACTCTTCTTTTATATTCCCCCTTTAGAGTCATATACTGACTTTTCAACAACTGTCTCCAAAAGAGCTGCCACCTGGAAACCACATATTCTTACAGGTATAGTACCCGGTATCATCATCTTTTCTTGCTGAGCCACCAATCTGGGTGAATCAAGTCAGAAATGAATCATACATATGTAACTTGAAGTAGGTAATAGATATCTGTGAATGCTTAAACCTAAGTCTACCTTTAAAAAATATATATATTTTTTGTTTTCAACATTCACTTCCATAAGATTTTGAGTTCTAAATTTTCTCCTCCTCCCTCTCTTCCCCTCCCCAAGATGGCATGCAATCTGATATAGGTTCTACTTATACATTCATATTAAACATTTTCACATTAGCCATGTTGTAAAGAAGAATTAGAATCAATGGGAGAAACTATGAGAAAGAAGAAACGAGAGAGAGAGAGGGAGAGAGAGAGAGAGAGAGAGAGAGAGAGAGAGAGAGAGAGAGAGAG
>NW_020954579.1:20640580-20653715 GCF_900497805.2 Vombatus ursinus
GAGAGAGAGAGAGAGAGAGAGAGAGAGAGAGAGAGAGAGAGAGAGAGCAAATAGTATGCTTTGATATGTATTCAGACTCCATAGTTCTTTTTCTGGATGTGGATAGCATTTTCCATTACGAACTTTTGGAGTTGTCTTAGATCCTTGCATTTCTGAGAACAGCTAAGTATATCAAAGTTAGTCATCACACAAAGATGCTATTACTGTGTACAATGTTCTCCTGTAAACCTAAGTCTCTCAACAGCATGCAGGGAACATCTCCGTCTGTTCCAAGAGGAAAGAATGTATTACAAAAATAGAAAGAAATCAAGTTGGTCACTGTCTTTGCAGAGGTTACTTTCTACTCGTGGAAGACGACACATATAGGAAGTGTGTAGGAGGAGTATTTTAGTTTGGTTTTACAGAGTGGAGGCATAGGGCAATTGACAGTCTTTTCCAGGCATGATTGATTTAATTATTTTTCTCAGAACTAAAGATGGAAAGCAGAGAAGAGGAGGATAAATGTGCTTGTTTCATGGAACTTCCACAATGTTTGTGATGGGTTTGGGGTGGCTAGATATGATGATCTCTCACTAATCAGAAGAGCAAGGCCACAGAATAGGAATTTAATTTCTGGGTCAGAGAATGAGGATAGAGCAAAACAGTGGTATGTCTGGAAGATTGCTGGTAAGTAGTGTGCTGGATTTCCATTGGTTCAAATAGAGTCCATTATAATTAAACATTCTTACTTCACATCTCATGAGATAGGTACTGCTAAAATTATTAACCCATTTTACAGTTGATAAAATGTAACCTCAAAAAAGTTAAATGCTTTGTTCAAGGTAACTAACCAGTGACAGGACCCAGATTCTTTCTACTAAAGTTCAATGAATACCTAATTTAATATTTGTTTGACAAGTTCTTCGCATAAGAGCTCTATATTTCTCTTTCGTTTATTATAATCAGAATCATAATTATTTAGTAGTTTTTAATTTTTAATTTCCATTTATTTGTTTGTTTGTTTATTCATTCATTTATTTGTTTTTATTTTTTGTTTCCCCTGTAAAGAAAAATTATTGCGCTAACGTATATCAGCACCTTCTCTATAATTTAAAAGCCCAGGTAATTGCCTTGTGCACTAAGAGAATAAATGACTTACACAGGGTCATATAGCCAGGATGTCGGAGGCTGGGCTTGAACCCAAGTCTTCCTGACTCAGAAGCCAGATCTACATTCACTATCTCCACAGCTGCCTTTCTCCTCAATCAATAATATGTAGAAAATAAAATATAGCAGCCACTCCAGGGAGTCCTAAACCCTCTGAGAAGACATTTCTCATACTCAAGGAAAACACATAATGACACAGACACACAATTTTTCAATGTAAGTGGCTCATCTGGGGAAATGATATCCTCAAAATAATGCATTTTAAGATTTCATAAAAAAAATTTAAAAGTAGATCACATATATTCCATTGTTATTCAGCAGCTAACCTGAGCTGAATTGTAGTCAGAAATCTTCTGGTTTAAAGACAACCACTGCCATAGACCATTATGAATATTTGTCCTTTTTATAAAGTATTAAACTCTCATTATGGTAGTTCAGCTGGCATTTCAAGTGTTTTCAGTGAAAATATTCCATGAATTCTTTAACCTCAGTGTATTTCTCCTTATATTAGCTTGGTAATAGTCTTGGGGAAGTAAACAGCAAAACCAAAATTATAACTGTGACAAAAATATTTAAATATTTGAGTCTACCAAAGTTGATTTTTGGTGGGCTGTGGAATTGATGGTAGGGGCCAGAAGTGTCAAAAAAGATAATGAATGGAGGTTTGGAATCTAAATGACCATCATGAATGGAATTGCTATTTTCATTTAAGTTTCAACTGAAGAGATTCTCCCAAGGTATAATGTACTCCCCAGGAAAATAATAACTATTTCAAAAAAATAAAAACTTTTTGAACCACTTGGGTACTATTTAAGGATGGAACAATTGCTCATTTAACGGTGTGCTGGAGGCCAGAAAGAGTTAATCCATTGTTCTTGTTAGCAGAAGGTTCTGTTTTCATGACTCCTACTATAACCTTTTTCTGGATCCATGAAATAACTGGGCAAGATATGAGATCCTGTGAGATACTGGGTAGATTTCGTGCCTTTTTATAGGCCCCTTGTATCTGAAATTTACTCCTTTCCACCTCTGCTTTATGAAATGCCTACAACTTTTCAAAATACATATCCGTTGCTACTTTCTTCATGGGTGTTCTGGATTTGAAGTGAGAGCTTGTGCATTCAAATTCCAGTTTTGCCAGATAATATCTGTGTGACCTTGGCCTAGTCCGGGGTGGGTAACCTGCAGCCTCGACACCACATGTGGCCCTCTAGATCTTCTCGTGCAGCCCTTTGACTGAATCTGAACTTCAGAGAATCAGTCAAACGGCCACATTTGAGGACCTAGAGGGCCACATGTGGCCTCAGGGCCACAGGTTCCCCATCTCTAGTCTAGTCAACAAAACCCTATCTCTGAGCAGCGATAAAGGGAGAGAGTTTACCTCTCAGAGCTTCAGACTTCTCATTCATATAATCAGAGTGATGAAGATACCACATTACCTCCAAGCCCATTGCTATCTAAATCTATAACATTTAATCTCTTAAAATATCTTTATATTATCTTATATATATATATATATACACACACACATATATATATATATATATAATATACTCATCAATAAGCATAGTATATCCTTCAGGAGAAGGTAACTTTTTTGTTTCAACTTTTTTTGGTCTTTGACTTTCAGTCCCTGTAATAGTGTTCTCTATATAATAGGCACTTTATAAATATTTGCTGTAATTAAACTGCAAAAAAAGGATTTTAAATATATTTTAATTTATTTATTTTTAGTTTTCAACATTCACTTCCACAAGATTTTGAACTGCAAATTTTCTCCCCATCTTGCCACTCCCCACACCAAGTTAGTGTGCATTCTAAATACCCCTTCCCCTAATCTACCCTCTATTCTATCACCCCTCCCTTCTATTATCCCCTTCCTCTTCTATTTTCCTGTAGGGCAGGACAGATTTCTATACTCCATTTCCTGTATGTCTTATTTCCCAGTTGCAAGTGAAAACAATTTTGAACATTTGTTTTTAAAACTTTGGGTTACAAATTTTATCCCTTCCTCCTTCCCCACCCGCCCTCATTGAGAAGGCAAGTAAACTCAATACTGGTTATACACGTGCAGTCATGCAAAATACTTCCATAGTAGTCATGCTGTGAAAAACTAAGTATATTTCCTTTCATGCTATTCTACACCCCCCCATGTTTATTCTATTCTCTCTTTTGACCCTGTCCCTCCTTAGAAGTGTTTGCTTCTAATTACCCCCACCCCCAATATTCCCTCCCTTCTATTATCTCCCCCACTCTCTAATCCCCTTCCCCCATATTTTCCTGTAGGGTAAAATAGATTTCCATACGCAATTGAATGTGTATGTTATTCCCTCCTTAAGCCAAATATGATGAAAATAAGATTCACTCATTCTCTCTCACCTTCCCCCACTTCTTTTCCACTGTAAAAGCTTTTTCTTGTCTGTTTTATGTGAGATAATTTGCTCAATTCTACCTCTGCCTTTCTCCTTCTCCCAGTATAATCCTCTCTCACCCCTTAATTTTATTTTTTTAGATATCACCCTTTCATCTTCAATTCACCCTGTGTCTTCTATCTATCTATCTATCTATCTATCTATCTATCTATCTATCTATCTATCTATCTATCTATCTATCTATAATTTTCCCCTCCAACTACCCTAATAATGAGAAAGGTCTCATGAGTTACTAATATCTTCTTTCCATGTAAGAAGGCAAACAGTTCAACTTTAATAATTCCCTTATGATTGCTCTTTCCTGTTTACCTCTTCATGTTTCACTTGAGTCTTGTATTTGAAAATCAAATTTTCTATTCAGCTCTGGTCTTTTCATCAAGAATGCTTGAAAGTCCTCTACTTCAATGAATATCCAGTTTTTCCCCTGAAGGATTACACTCAGTTTTGCTGGGTAGGTGATTCTTGGTTGTAATCCTATCTCCATTGACCTCCAGAATATCATATTTCAAGGCCTCTGGTACCTTAATGTAGAAGCTGCTAAATCTTATGGTATCCTGATTGTGTTTCCACAATATTTGAATTGATTTTTTCTGGCTGCTTGCAATATTTTGTCCTTGACCTGGGAACTCTGGAATTTGGCTATAATATTCCTAGGGGTTTTCCTTTGGAGATGTCTTTCAGGAAGTAATCAGTGGATTTCCATTTCTATTTTACCCTCTGGTTCAAGAATATCAGGGAAATTTTCCTTGATAAATGATGATGAAAGATGATATCTAGGCTTTTTTTTTTAATCTTGGTTTTCAGGTATCAGTTGTTTTTCCAATGAGATATTTCACATTGTCTTCTACTTTTTCATTCTTTTGGTTTTGTTTTTTAATGTCTTGATTTCTGATAAAGTCATTAGCTTCCATTTGCTCCATTCTAATTTTTAAGGAAGTTTTTTCTTCAGTGAGCTTTTGGACTTCCTTTTCCATTTGGCCAATTCTACTTCTTAAGGCATTATTCTCCTCCTTGGCTTTTTTGATTTCTTTTGCCATTTGGGTTAGTCTATTTGTTAAGGTGTTATGTTCTTCAGTATTTTTTTGGGTCTCCTTTAGCAAACTGTGGATTAGTTTTTTCATGATTTTCTTGCATCACTCTCATTTCTCTTCCCAGTTTTTCCTCTACTTCTTTTACTTGATTCTCAAAATCCCTTTTGAGCTTTTCCAAGGCCTGGGACTGATTCATATTTTTCTTGGAGGCTTTGGATGTAGGAGCTTTGGTTTTGTTGTCTTCTTCTTTTTGTATGTTTTGATCTTTTTTGTCACCAAAGTAAGATTCTATGGTCCAACTATTTTTTTGTGCTTTTTGCTCATGATCCCAGCCAATTATTTGACTTCTAAAATCTTTGTTAAGGTAGAGGTCTGCTTCCAATGTGGAGAATGTACTGTCCCAAGCTGCAGAGGTTTTGTGCAACTGTTTTGAGAGATACTTCTAGGGACCTGTAAATTTTCAGTTCTTCCAAGGTGGTATGATCAAGGGCAATGTGTTTACTCCTTTCTTGGCCTGGGCTCTGGTGTATGATTGACCACAAGCACTCTTTTCTGCCTTGGAACTATGAGGCTGATTCCCTCTCCACTGCCACCACAAGCTCTACCATGCCAGTGCTCCTCCTTGCCCCAGGACCACCACCCAGAATTTTGACCCAGATCCAAGCATGGGTAAAGCAAGAGAATGCTGCCTTAACACCAGCAAAGGGATCCCTGCAGCTCCCCTTTTATCAGCCACTTGATTCCCCCTCAGTCTGTGGGTCCAGAAGTCCAGAAGCAGTCACTGCCCCAGGGCTGCACCAGTACTGGGGCTAGGACAGTGCTCCTCTCCCACTGTGTTCTGACAGACCTTTTAAGTTGTCTTTGGTGTTTGTAGGTTGAGAAGTCTGGGAACCTCCAGAGTTTCCCTTGATTCAATTCCCTGAGGGCTGCTCCAGGTTCTCTGAGGCCTGGTCTTTGCCTGGGTACCCACTCTGAACTGTGCTCCTCTCCCTGCCCAGCACAATAGACCTTTCTAATGAACCATCCAGGTTGTCTTGGGCTGAAATTTGTTTCACTCTGTCTTTTTGTGGGTTCTGCTGCTTTAGAATTTGTTTAGAGCTATTTTTTACAGGTATTTGGAGGGGTTTGGGGGAGAGCTCAAGCAAGTCGCTGCTTTTACTCTGCCACCAAAAAAGTATCTTTGTAGATGCTAAAATATTATTTCATAGACTCTCTAAGAAAATAATTCATGGATTTGTTGATAATGCATTTCTATCACTAAAAATATTGACACCTGAAATATATACATATGCTTTTTTATATTTTTTCAATTAGATGTAAACAAAAAATTTTAGCATTCATTTTTTAAAATTTTGACTTCCAAATTTTGTTTTTCCTTTGTTCTCCCCCATTCCCTGTCCTTGAGAAAGTAGGCAATTTGATATATATTATACATGTGTGGCATTTGAAACATTTCGATATTAACCACATTGCAAAAGAAAACAGACCAAAAGAAAATAATAATAAAGATTGTAAAAAAAAAAAAGCACACTTCTGTTTGCACTCAGACTACTTCAGTTTTTTCTCTGCAGATGGATGGCAGTTTTCATCATAAGTTGTTTGGAGTTGTTTTAGATTGTAGTATTGCTAAGAATAGCTGTCATTCAAAGCTCATTATTTTACAATACTGCAGTTACTATATACACTGTTCTTGTTCTGTTCATTTCACTTTGCATCCATTCATGTAAGTCCCCCCAGGCTTTTTCAGAAAGTATTCTTCTCATCACTTCTTATAGCACAGTAGTAATAAATGACAATCATGAAGCACAACTTGTTCATATTCATATCACATTTACCAATTGATTGGCAATCCCTCAATTTCCAATCTTTTGCCACTGCAAAAAAGAGAGCTACTATAATTTTTTTGGACTTTTAGGTCTTTTTCCTTTTTTAAAAATTTTCATCTCTGTGGGGTACAGATCCCATAAAAGTGGTATTGTGGGTTAACGGTATGCACAGTTTTATAACCCTTTGGGAATAGTTCCAAATTGTTCTCCAGCATGATTGGACCCATTCACAACTTGACCAATAGTTCATTCCTTTCTCTATTTTTCCATATCCTCTCCAACATTTGTCATTTTCTTTTTTGTCACATTAGCCAATGTTAGGTGTGAGGTCATACCTAAGAGTTGTTTTAACTTGCATTTCTTTAATCAATATTATCCATTTTACATCTCATAATGCTCTCTATCTCTTGTTTCATCATAAATTCTTCCCTTATTCATAAATTTGACAGGTAAAATATTCTGTGATCCCCTAATTTGCTTATGATATCACCATTTATATCTAAATCATATACCCATTTTGATCTTATTTTGGTATATGGTGTGAGATGTTGGTCTGTACTTAGTTTTTTGCCAAACTACTTTCCAGTTTTCCTAGCAATTTTGTCAGTCATTTCCTGTCCCAAAATCTTGGATCTTTGGGTTTGTCAAACACTAAATTTCTATGGTCTTTTACTACTGTGAATTGTGTACTTAGTCTGTTTTACTGATATATTTACTTCTTTGTATAAATATCAAATAGTTATGCAGCTTAGCACAGTTCCTGGAACTTAGTAAATATTTAACAAATATTGATCTACCAATTGACTAAATGGCAATATAAAACTTTAAAAACTGGAAAAAACCTGAAAAGTTGAGATAAAAATGAGAGACATTGGGAAGTTACTGGAATTTATTGAATAAGAATGGGAGAGGAACATGTTTAGATCTGAATTTTAAGAAAATAATATTGTCAGGTCTGTGGAGGTTGGATTTTTGAAGGGAGAGATTTGAGTCAGGGAGACCAATTAGAAAGCTCCTGATGTAGTCCAGGTGAGAAGTTCTGAGGACCTGAAATAAGGTGGTAGCTGTGTGATCAGAGATAAAGGAATAGATGTTAGAGATGGTGAGGTAGAAATGACAAGATTTAACAACTGATTGACATGTGGGGTCAGGGAATGTCAGGAATCAAAGATGATACTGAAGTTGCAAACCTCGCTGATAATCAAAATGTACTGACTAGTACTGCAAAAGTAATAGGGGAGTTTGGAAGAATGGTGGGCATAGTGAGAGAGATAATGTAATGAGATTGGTGATGCATATTACAAGTCATTTATGCCAGCCCAACTAAAAAGCAAAAAGGTAGGGTTGCACCCATGATGTCAGGATGTAGTTAGCTTAAAGTCCCATTGAAGTGCCAGCTCCTGCCATGCCATTGGTGGACACCTATACAGAGGGGAAGGATGGAGTAATATTTTTGCATAAAGAGTGCAAGGAATTGTGTAGATGCTTTGGAAATAAGCCTATTATTGTCTATCAAGGAGAGGGTGTGTGTGACTCATCTTCTCAGTCTATGATTCGTTGATCAAATCTTCCTTAAGGACATGTCATGCCCTTTGGGGTTTTGTTTCCCCTACTTTAGAAGTAAAAACTCTAAGTAACCAATTATTATTATGCAAATTTTATAATTAGATAAACTGAAATACAGAAACATTAAAGGGTTTGGTTCAATATTAGAGATAAGGATTGGGCCCAAGGATGAATGACTACTCCTGTTGTGTTTAGACCACATATTCTCCATACCTGGGTTTATCATTGATAAACAAAGTTAAAAAATATTGTATGGTTCCAGTCTTGCACTTATTACCCACCCTATGGTATATGGATTGCCCAGAGAAATCGGTGTAAGATATCTGAGTTTGAGTTAGGATGACAGGACATTGAATCAACCAAAGGGTTAATGAAAGCCAATTCCAATTAGGTAGATTTTTAAAGCATGTTTGCTTTCTCATTATTATGAATCTCAAAATGTGACAGAGGCCTAAGATTAAAAAAGAAGAAGAAGAATTTAATTTTCCAAAAGCATCCCTACCTCTCCTTCTATGCTTTTATGTCTGGCCACCATTGTATATGTACTTAATGGTAATGATGCTTTCTGTATCTTCAATAACACTGTAATTGATTTTGGATAGCTAGACTCAAGAGTCATTTAAATACTTGCTTAGGGATATAGTTTCCATGAGGCTTTTCCACCCACTTTCCCTCTCCCATGATAAATTGAATTCCTCAAGATTGCATATATCTATCTCACATCCTTTACATGAACATTATACACTATAATGCTATATGTACATGTGCATGTCCATGTTGTATCCCACAAGTCTGACTTTTTGGGTGCAACTATCCACCTTCTGCTAGCTGGGATCTTAGGTTACATGGGGTAGAATGATTTTTGGCAAATTTCCCTCTAAAGAAACACAGCCTGATCAAAGGAGTGCCTACCTCTTACAAGGCCTCAATTGTATGAGTATGCTGAAAAAAGAAACAAATGCCAATTAATTAAGTTGGACTCTTGGTGACTAGTTCACAAATCTTTTATTTGTTTTGAGAAATGTAGCAGTGGCACTAAATTTTGGATGCATTCGAAAAAACTACTGCACAACTTACTGTAGGACAGGGAAGACAGCATAATTACCTGGGCTCCTGTCAGGCTAATAAACCAAGAGAGGGCTTAAATAAATAATAAAATCCGGAAAAGCAGACAGTGTGGGGAACAGAGAGGGTAAGACTAGACGCCAAGTCCTGCTGTATTTTGCAAGTGGCATATATTTGGCATGTGTAGTTTTGCTTATGATCTAAAGCAAATAATTTTTATTTTGTTTTGTTTTGTTTTATTTTTTCCAAGGAATTTAAGATCATATTGATAACTGTCTTACTCCTCACACTGGGGGAGAAAACAGGTGATGTTTTTTGGGTTTTTTTTTTTAGTTTAGTTTTGTTTTTGTAGTAGTGACCAAGGGTCTCTTGCTGAGGGAGATACATTTTACTGAAACAACACCGCAATTCCTGTTCAGTCATCTAGTCCCTGTGAGTAGAGGATTATATCTAAGATGATTGACATCTGAGTCAACCAGAGCTGTCCAATCAGTATACCATAAGCCCAGGAGACATCTTTCTTGCCTAGCTTTTGGGGTGATAGAGACAATGCTTTAAAGCAAGAGGCTTCTTGGGGCCTCCCCCACCATGGCCAACATGTGGCCTTAAATATGTATGCTTTGTTCTTTGCCTTTTTGTGTTCTCTCCTGCTTCTAGGTGGAATGTTGAAGATGACTAAGATACATACTGTGGAGCTAGGTGGTGCAGTGGATAGAACAGCAGACCTAGAGTCAGGAAGACTCATCTTCCTGAGTTCAGATATGGCCTCAGAACCTTACTAGCTGTGTGATCCTGGGTAAGTCTCTTAATGCTGTTTGCCTCAGTTTCCTTGTCTGTAAAAAGAGCTGGAGAAAAAAATGGCAAACCACTGTAGTATCTTTACTAAGAAAACCCCAAATGGTGTCACAAAGAGTCAGACATGATTGAAAAACGACTAAATGATAAAAAGATATATAGAGAAAGAAAGACAGAGACAGCAAAACAAAAACAAAAACATAAAAAATAAAATAGAGGTAGAGACAGAAACCTGACACACTGCTTTATGTTTAAGTACCCTCTGAATGAATAGGGACTCATGGAACTTGAGAGTCCTTTCTCTTTTTGAGGGCTCCTAGGTCATGAGTCACATCTATATACAAAAGGTTGACTTCTGTTTCACTTCAAGTCTTTAATCCCTTTGGAGGAGCCTCACACATTTTTGAAATTCATTTGAGGGTTTGTTTGTTTGTTTGTTTTTGAGCTAGAGTGTATGTTCTAGCATGGAGTGAGTTTAGATCTCCATTTGGAATGGCATAATTTTTGCAATGGGTCACTGTAGACATTTTGCATGCCCTATTTTTCCCAATTCAATTTTATTTCATTTTCAATTCTGAATTCTCTCCCTCCTACTTTCCAGTTCTCTACTTATTGAGAAGGCAAGAAAAGCAAAATCTAACACTGATATGTATGGTCAAGGAAAACAAATTCCATGATTTACTTTTTCAATTAATTTGTAGGGATCCACTGGGAATATTTCTATTCCTCTCACTCTTTCTTTCTTTGTGTATATGTATAGGGTTAAGTTTTTGCTTAATTTTAATTTTGTTCTTCCTTAATGTGGTGGTATGGGGAGACATGGTACAAGCATTCAAGTCCAGTTTCACCTTTATGATTTTGCTACATTTACACACACACACACAATACCTAACCCAAACCTTTATAAGAGAAGTTTAATGTGTTTTTCCCACATTTAAACTCTTCCTTTCTTATCCTAGGTGCATTCATTTTGTCTCTGTATAAGATTTTCAGGTTTAAATAATCTAAGTTATCTATTTTATTTACTGTAATTGCCTCATAAGAATATATCAGGTACCCGTAACTATGAGAGGAATTTTATATATTTCTCTAATAAATTTTTGTGTAATATTATGTTTAATATTAAGATCATGTGTGCATTTAGAATATATTATGAAATATGGCATAACATATTGCTCTACATCTAATTTCTGCCAGATTGCTTTATAGTTTTCACAGCACTTTTTCAGATAAGGTATATCTTTTTCCTAGTAAGTTTATGTTTTCCACTTTATCAAACACTGGGTTACAGAGTTCTATTGTTTCTTATTCTCCATTATCTAATCTGTTCCATTTATCTATCTCACTATTTTCAAACCAACACTAGAAGGTCTTGATGATTTCTGCTTTATGTTATAATTTGAAGTATGAAAGTGCTTTTGTCCCTTCATCCCTACTTCTTTTCATCATTTTCTTTGACATTCTAGATTTTTAGTTTTTCAACATGAATTTCATTATCATTTGATGTGTTCAGAATGGTCTTGGGTAATTCAAATTTCTTTTCACTTGTATTTGAAGGTCTTTCTTCTTATCATTTGCAAAACTTATTTTTTAATAAATTGTTAAATTTTACCACTATGTATTTAGGAGTTTGTAGCCTCAAGCTTTTTTTTTCCTTTTTTTCTTTTTTTCCCCTTGAAAGTCATTTGTGGATTCTTTGGTATTTCATTTTTATGTCCAGAAGCTCTTGGAAGTTATCTCCAATTATTTCCTAATTTGTGGTGTTAAGTCTTTTGTCGCTATGTCTTTATGTTTGAAATAAATTCTTTTGGGAAACTTATGATCCTTAGGTTATCTCTACATATGCTGTCTTTGAGCAATATATTTTGCTTTCATAGTGAAGATATTTCCTTTTAATTATATTGGTTTTTGCTTCTTTTCTTCTAGATTTTCCTTTACTATTGTTTATTTTCATTCTCAATCTATTTTTCTTTATTTTGTTTCTTAGATGAGAATTGCCATCACAGATTTAACTTTTTTTATTTTAGTAATTTTAATTATACTTAGTAATCTTAATTATATTTAATAATTTTATACCATAATAATATTTGTATATTACTTGCATGTTTATATTAATTATAATTATATTTAATAATTAATTTTCATATCTGTTTTAATTGATTTTAATTTTTTTCTATGCTGCCAATTATTTTTGCTATGCAGACTATAAATTCTGCTCTCATAATTCTCACTTCCCTTTTGAGTCACTTGGAAACAGGGTGTTGTAGTTCCATATTCTCTTCACATTCAAATAAGTCTTCTGTCTCATCAAGTGTTGAATCATTTTCCTTTATTTTGCAGTATTTACTCATAGATGCCTGTACGTGTTTACTAGATGTGGAAGCCATATTTCTTTCTGTCTTCCCTGTTGTTGTATTTGCTTATATTTAAGATCTTTTAGTATTCTTTCTCATGATATCTTTTGTAATTTCGGTCTTTTTTTTTTCTTTTTTTTTCCCCCTAATTTCTCCTATTCATTCTCTGGCTCTGCTGTGATGGTGGTTTCCTTGAATACTCGATTTTAAAGTGTCTTAGGCTCCTCTAATGATGGGCAGTTGTCAAATCACCAACTTAAGTCTCTGCCTCAAGTGCCTTTTGGGTGGATAGAACTGTCCCCATCATCTGGATTCTTTGCTCTTTCCCTCAGGCTTAGTGGAATATGGAAAATTCTTTGTCTGTCTCTGTCTCTCTTTCTGTCTCTCTGTCTCTGTCTCTTTTTCACACACACACACACACACACACACACACACACACACACACAGTGTGCTTCCCTAGTGTCTATCCTGCTCCTTCTTTCCCTTAGTGCTTTGACCTGGTCCTAGCAGCTCAAAGAGCTGCCCCCCTCTTCCTGGTGCTAATGGGTCCTTCTCACCTGCAATTCAGAGTTTTGCAGCACTAGTGCTATGGGACCCAGATAGGCTTTTGCTCCTAAAGGTCTGTGGCTGCTAAGCAAACTGCTACAGCCTGGAGCCTGCATCTTCATAACACTAGAAAGAGGGAGATAAGGGAGTTAGGTGGTACAGTGGACAGAGTGCTGGGCCTGAAGTCAGGAAGACTCATTTCCTGGCATTTAAATATGGCCTCAGACACTAACTACCTGTATGACCCTGCGCAAGTCACTTAACCCTGTTTGCAAAGAGAGAGAGAAAGAGAGAGAAGAGAAGAGAAAACAAAGAAAAAAGGAAAAAAAGGAAGGAAGGAAGGAAGGAAGGAAGGAAGGAAGGAAGGAAGGAAG
>NW_020954579.1:20653725-20727990 GCF_900497805.2 Vombatus ursinus
AAGGAAGGAAGGAAGGAAGGAAGGAAGGAAGGAAGGAAGGAAGGAAGGAAGGAAGGAAGGAAGGAAGGAAGGAAGGAAGGAAAGAGAAGAAAACAAAAGAAAAAGGGAGGTAATAGAGGCTGCGGGGGTAGGTTTTGTTTTAATCTTGTGTTGGATGCTGGAAACTGCTTGTGCAGCCTTGCTACTGGAATTGTGGGAAGTAGAGAGGAGTACTGACTGGGCTCAGGGTCAGTGAGTGTCAGTTCATTTAAAAAATATTTCTTTTGGATTCTGAGTGTCCTACTCCATGGTGAAAACTGAAGTTGCTTTCTCTTTGGTACATAATTTCTTTTTTTGAGAAGTATGTGAGGTTGTGGGGATCACAAAAAGTGTCTAGTACTCAATGTTTTCGCTTCTGTGATCCAGAATGCTTTATATTTTATGAATTTTCTGTGATAGAAAAAATAAGTCAGCATCTTACAGATATATTTTGCACTGAGTACCTTTTCTAGAGGAATCTTACTATAGGTTGGCTGGAGCCAACTTCATTCAGCTTGTGAGAACTGATTTTGAAATTTTCAGTGTGAGCTTTTATATTCTGAAAATAGTACAACATGTTTTTTTTTAAATTAAGAAAAAAATCATCAGGAATTTATCTTTTTGTTTTGTCAATTCTCTAGATTTAAGAAAATTACAGAGAAAATATTTTAAAATGCAAACTAAACTTAAAAGTATGTTATATGCAGTTTTCTAAGAGAGAGAATAAGAGAACTTATTGTTAAACATTTATTAGCAGACTCCTAGCCATTATCATCATTTGGGGAAGATATTAGGTATGAGCTGGAGAATGGGAGGGAAGTGAGAAGACTTATCTTTTCTTCTCTACTTCATCATGAAGCACACCTAAATTTTGTTTTAGATTTTTTTTAAACCTGGAATCTGTTAACTTGTTTATTAATTTGTTTTATTTTAATAACAATATTTCAAAGTGATTGGTTTATTTTATTGTCTTATATATTTTATTTTATTCATTTAAAAACACTTTTCTGAAAAGGGATCTATAGGCTTCATCTGTTTTCCAAAAGCATTCATGACAGATGCAAAAAGTGTAAGGAAGGATCCATGATTTAAGGATTTACTCAGAGTTTATCCTTGGAATGAGAGAATAATGAGCCAGAGAAACAGAAACTTATAACTCACTTGAAAGATGAATTCTTTTAGATTGAGGTGCCCCAGGATGAATCTAGGGTAAGTTGAGAGAGACCTCCTTTCTTTCTTGGGTCTCCCTGGGCTTCAGATCATCTTGATATGAGAATCAGAAAATCTCATTCTTAGAAGGAAGGTCAGAGAGCATATAGTCTAACCTGTACTTTCATCCAGAATCTCTCCTACAATCAACCTGACAAGTGGTTATTCAACCTTTGATCACCTGGTCAATATCTGGCCAATGGACCCAGATGGCTCTGGAGGAGAAAGTAAGGCTGGTGACTTTGCACAGCCCTCCCTCACTCAAATCAAAGTCAATTATAAATCATGTCATCATGTTCATGATGCCATGGTCTTCTTTGAGAAAGGACAAAGCACAAAAGACCCCCATTCCACTTTTATATAGTTCTAGTTGTTAAGAAATTTTTCCATGATTTGAGTCAAATGTAATTCTGCCTTCTAGGATCAAACACAAGAAGTCAGATACCTCTTTTTTTTGACAGTCTTTCAAATACTGGGCAGTTTTTCCTAGTGTCTCTACTCCTTAGGGCATTGTAATCAAGTACATACAATTCTCTTTCTTTAGAGAAGGCAATATATGTATGTATATGTCATATATAATATACATTCACATAGGCATATATACACATCTATACATGTGTGTATATATGTGTGTATACATACACTATACACACACAAACGCACACACACATATAGATGTATAAATTATAATTACATAATCCAAGGTAACTATGTGGAAACTTGAGCGTGCATAGATAAACTCTGCTTGCTCTCGGCTTATGATTTAGTCATCTCTACATCTCTACACAGTTGAGTTCCCACTGATTGTCTACTAAACAAATTAGTTTTTGTCTCTCCCCTAAATAGTCTTCATTTCTTTTCCAGGTTAATTAGATTGATTAGCTGATCTGATTCTAGTATCTTAGCTCCCCCCATCATCCTGGTCAGCTTCTTCTGGATTTACTTCATCTTGTTAATATCCTCCTTTGAATATAGCACTTAGAACTGAAGATAAAACTCCAGATGGATAAGGGTAAAGTAGAGTAACATTATTATCTCTCATTTTCCTCTCTTAATGCAGCTAAGTTGACGTTAGCATTTCTGGGCACTGTTGCATTGTTGACCGGGAGAATGGAGGTAAATGTTTAAAAAAACCACCTTTCTGAAGGGAAAGAAAAAAAGTATATATAACACACTTTTAGGTTTAACCACCAATACTAACATTTTCTCCATTACTTCTTAAATATAGGCAATCAACAAAACAATAACTCAAAGTCAACTTTGTAATGTTTGATGATTTCTGAAGTGTAGAAGCATTCACTCAATATTTAACAATGAGCTCTCATGAGCTTATTTGAACAAACTCCTGCACACCCCTGTTATTAACTCATATTGACCTTCACTCCACTAAAAACCTCTTGAATGTCATAAACTTCAGTTTAGTTATACCTCCTTTATCTTAACCTTAGGAAGTTTTTTTAAATTAAACTTTATTAAATTTCAGCTAAATTATTTGTATTTTTTTGGGATCCTGTCTTTTGGGGTCTTCTTAAAAACCTATGATGTCATCTAATGTCTAGCTGCCCAGCTTCATGTCAACAAATATGATAAATATGTATCATTCATGTCTTAATTTATTGCATAGGTCAAAATATTGATAAGAAAATGACCAAGGGAAGTCCTGGAGCCTGGCCAGTAGAGTTCTTTTTTGAATTTGGCATAGTCATGGGTTAGTAATTTTTGAGTCTAGTAATTCTGCTATCTTCAAAACCACCTAATTGTATGTTTATGTAGTCCACTTTTTTTCAATTTTGTCAATAATAATCATTGGACCTTAGTATCATAGACTTAGAGGTTAAAAGTCATTTATTCCAACCCTCTAATTATACAAATGAAGATGACATGAAATATTTTGACAAGGATGTAATCAAATTATCCTAGAGAGATTTTATTTTACCAATCAACCTACCAAAATTAGATATATTTTTCCCCTTTTACTACTCCCCTTTAATAAGAAAGGACTTGATGATATCTCAGATAATTCTTTAGCTTCTAAATGTAGTTCACTCACATTTTTCTGTGAGAAGATTATTCACTTTCTGGAGACCACCAACAACATTTCTAAAGCTGTAGTCAATAGGAATAAACAGATAATTCTTATCTCAGAAGAGAGGAGTGAACATGTGAAAGTTGGATTGTGTGATTATGTGTATATGTGTGTGTGTCTGAGGGCATGTGTTTGTATGTGTGTGCATGTGTATGTGATGAGACACAGAGATTGAGTTAGAGAAAGAGATGTGGAGATTCATACAGAAAGGCAGAAAATAGGTCTTTGATTGATTTGGGAGTTCAACTAAACATAAATTGTATTAAATTTTGTAATTTTTGGTAATTTGTAATAAATAATTTTGTAATAATGTTTGTAATAATGTAAATAATGTTGTAATAAATTTTGTAATACTTACTGTTTTTTTTTCTGTTATCTATGGCACTCTCCCCCCCACCTGATCTCTCTGAATAAATAATTGAAAGTTACTCTAGTTAATGTTATACTAAGAATGTGCAAAGAATAAGACACTAAATATGTAATATATGAACTCACATTCAGGTTTAATATGGCCTGCTGATTCTCCTTTCCCCCCACTCTTTATAGGAATACAAATAAACAGTTTGGAGTTACTACTTAGCCCCAAAGAGAATTATTTGTGTTGGGTAAAAGCAACTTCTAGACCTTTGGCCATCAATTTCCCATACGGACAATCCCTACTTTCTGACACGGTATATTCCTGTTAAGTTCAACTTAAAGTATATCAGCACATGACATAATTTTTACTGCACATGCCTCATCCTGACTACATGTGTGTATTCTTGCCTTTGTCCAGATATCGACAGAAACCTAATAAATGAGTTAACAATGGCAATAAAAATTTAACAAGCTGTTTTGAAGCACCAATTATGTGCTAGGCAATAGGTAGAGGGGGAAAAAACAAACAAACACAAAATTCCTTCCCTCAAGGAGCTATGTTCTTTTGTAGAGGAGGATATAGTGTGTACATAATTAAGTAAACTATACACACACATATGTATACACACTATATGTATATATAGTCTATATGTATTATATATATGTTACACACACACACACACACACAAAGTAATTTCAAGAGGCAGTAACTAGCAAAAGACTGATTTTGGAGTTGGTACCTCAGTTGCTTTGAAGGAAGCTAGAGACTTTATGAGGTGAAGGAAGGATGTAGAAGTGTCTATTAAGCAATGTTGACTGAGCAGAATGGCAAAATGTGAAGTGGTAAAAAGGTATTGTTATGAATATTAGAGACAAGCTATTGGCTAGACATCTAGATTCTTTTACCACTAGTCAGGAGGTTCTTCAAAAAGATACACCATCAGCCAAGATGGTGGCTCACCAAACTTTGTTTCAAATTCATCCAGTTTCATGAGGAAATTCAAATGCTTGATTTTTACCAAAACTATAAGTTAATACATGCAGGACAAAAATCACATGGTGAAAATATTTTCATTAAATATAAATGTCTTGTAATGCCATATATCATTATATGAAAAAAAAATAAAAGCAAGGATCTGATTTGCTTTTTCCAAAAGATTGATAAGCCTGCAAAGACTAATGTTCTTTAAATGTCTAGAATTATTTCTCAAATATTTGGGGTCCAATAAAGTCCAAAATGCATTTTGCCTTGAGTACTTTTCCCCTTAATTTTGAAACCCTTGTGTAATCTACAGGAAATGCAATCCATATGTTTCTGATTCATTTACACTTAACTCATCAAAATATTTTTCTAGGAGTGATTTGATGTAGAAGCAGCATCTTGAGCCTTTTAAATAAGCTTTTTAAAACCTTTTCCCCCTTTGAAACAGAACGCCATGTTTTGCCAAAGCAAAATAAGCTCTAACACTAAAATATTTGGGTCCAGTTCCAAACTCTGAACCACAGAATTGAAGGTGGGTTCTCAACTTATTCAGTCTTTTCTCCCATCCTGAATCCTGGGCCCAATTCAAAATGTAAACTTCCACAGAGTTGCATAAAATATGAATGGGACTCCTGTGACTTCACCACAGGATCAAGAGGAAAGATTTAAGTTGTGAGCTAACAAAGCTGTGATTTTAATACAAAAACATTTTTAAAAAGCTGAAATTAACTTCACATGGGATGTATCTTCCTAACTCAGGGTGAAGTGAAGGGTTGAGTCAGGTAACTCATTTTGGCTGGAAATATTGAAAGGTTACCTCACATGACCTATTTGGCTTTCAATGTAGAAGTCTGGCTTTTTTTTTGACATAGAAATCCTATTGATTTGGGATTATGGGATTTGGGGTTTTGCTTCAATAAAATTTGCCAGATTGGCCCCCAATACAAAATCAAAATGCCTAAAATAGAATTCAGTGACTTCCCTATTGACTTTTTCTAGGCCTGCATTTTCCAATATTGGAATTCTGTAGTTACCAAGGGGGAGGCAGGACGCACTGGAAAGAATCCTGGGGTTGAAATCAAAGGTCTTTATTTCAAACCTTAGCCTTGCACCTGACTATGTCTATTATCTTCTCTAATTCATTTAGTCTTTCTAGAAACTCAGTTCACTCATCTATAAAATGAAGAGATTGAATAAGATGATTTCCATTGTCCCTCTCATGTCTGAATCTATGATGCTATGAACCTTCTCGATTCTTCACAAACCTACAAATTTCTAGTTGGTGATTATGCAAGAATACAGAGACAGGATAAGCCTTCACCCAAAATTCTTTTGGTGACCTGTCAGGACTATATTATTCAGCAAAGACCAAGTAAATCACCTAGTAGTATGTGACTGAAGTAGGAAATGGAAAAATTGGGTCAAAACCAGTATTTGTGTTGGACTACAGAGGACATGTCCTGGTCTCAACTCTGATTGTAGCTCCCTATATTGTATCCCTCTAAGCTCCCTCTCCCAACACACACTTACAGTGGAGACTGACTATTTACCCTCTCAATTTTCTAAGGGTAATCCTAAAGGATAATAGATTGATGTATTGTTCACAAGCCTCCATCTGGAATGATTCTCTAATTTTGATTAACCTCTTGATTAACCAGTACATTCTTACAAAGGGATATTTACAAAGGTATAGGAAATAATGACAGAAGTTATAAAAACAATCTTCCCAATCTATAACTTCTTCAGCACATACTTGACCCCTAGAGAGAGTCAACCCAAGTTTAAAGCACAAATGTAGTAAGGTTCCAGTGTAGGACATCCATCAAGGTGAGGCATCCATTGTGTCTGGCACCAGGGGTCTTTTTCTGTCTTTCTGTATTTCCTGGAAAATTCACTTCTCATTGTTTCATAGTCAATTATCAATTCAACTCACTTGCTCTGCTAGGCTTGCTTCTTGAAGTATGTGGTGTCTTGACTGTAGGGCCAATCTATTCCTGGATTGCATTAAGCAGGTTTCTGCCTAGACATGGCTTCTAATTGCAATCATCTATTACTGCTGCCAGCTCCAGTCATCTCTACTACTAACTCTGCTTGTTGTGGGAACTTTGATCATTCTACCAACCCCTTGAATCTCACAAAGTTGTAACCTTGTCCATTACATTGTTATGTAGTCATTCCCCTAAATTAAAATTCCTAAATTAGGAAAGAATAAACACAATAGAATCAGGTACTATGCACATGTGGTAGCTGAGTCAGGAGATGATGCAGCCAAAGCAATTGCCTTTATTCCCACCTGGAAGGTTACAGAAATTCTTCCTCATTTGATAGCCACCAGAGAAGAGAAAAGAGCAAAAATAATTAAATAAATAAATAAGCTGAGAAAGGGGCATATTGTTCCTTATTTATGTAAACAAAGTCCCTTCTCCATCATAAGTTCTTCTATCTCAAAGGCCAACCAGAATAATCCTCATCATCACCACACCAACTATTCAATCAATACTGGCATTAAGAAGTCTCCCCAAAATGTCATATTTTGGAGTGAAACCTATGATTGATACCATCAGGTCTGGGCCTACATTGTCCAATCCATCATTAGAAGTTTAAAAAAAATAAAAAAGAAGAAATGTTAAATATATTTTACTGACCATAATATAGCCAAAATAATGATTAGATAGTCTTAAAAAAGAATTCAATTATACATGGAACATAAATAATATGATCTTAAATCATTTAAAGAACAAATAATATAAATAATAATTTACCAAAGAGAATGGTAATATTGAGATAACACACCCACATTTTTGACATGCAGACCAATTAATACTGAAAGAGTAATTTATATAGCTAAATATTTTATCAGAAAAAAATTAAAAGAGCATATCAATGAACTGGACATAAAACTTTTTAAAAAAAGTTTGAAAAGAACAAAATAAAAAAACTCAAAAATACAAAATAGAATTTCTGAAAGTCAAAGAGATGATCATTTAAAATTAATTGATTAATAAACCTTGTATCTTTTTAAAAACCAATTAAGCTAACTTTGATTTTCTAAGTGGAGGAAATTCATATTATTACAATAACAAATGAAAAGGAGAACTCACAATAGACAAAGAGGAAATAAAGAAAACTATTTTGTCTAGTGATATGCTGACAAACTTGAACATTCAAATGAAATAGACATCCGTATAAATACATAGAACTCAGGTTAACAGAACAAGGAAAACATTATTTTTAATTAATTAATCCAATCTGAGAAAAACAAACTGATAGACATATAAATGAACTGTTAAGGTAGGGAGGTGGAGGAGCTGGAACAAACCCAAATAGAAATTCAAGCAAAAGCTATCAAATATTCAAAGAAAAACAAACTCCAATGTAAAAAAAAAATTGAAAAAAAATAAGAGTTTCTATTCAATATCATCTGTGAGACACCTATGTTCTTTATACTCAAACCAATGAGCAACAATGTCACAAAATAAAACCATACAAAATTACATCTAATAAACATTCATCTAAATATTGAATACAAGGATAATAACTCATATCATCAACAGCAATAAGTTCCTAATGAATAAGTGACCTAGCAATACAAAGCCATATCATAAACAAAGAAAAAGGGAAGGAGATAATTTTCACAACTAATCACAAATAAGAAAAGTGTTCTTGACCAAAGACAGCAGGGAGAACAGCACAGGAAATAAAATGAACAATTTGGATTATATAAAATAGAAAAAAAAAAGTTTCACACATAAAGTCAGTGAGGTTATAGTTAAGATGAAAAAAGTTAACTGTGTTAGAAAAGTCCTTGAAACAAATTTATTACCTAAAGATCTGATAGCTAAAATGCATAGAAAAATACTACAAATGTATATGAAAAGAACCTTCCTCTATAAATAAGTGGTCAAAGAATATGAACATTTAGTTTTGAAAGGAAGACAATCAGGCTATCAACAACTATGTGAAAAATGCTCCAAAATATTATTAATAAAAATGCAAATTTAAATGACTTAAAGTTTCTGCTTTCTATCCCACCACATAGCAAAAGAAAAAGGAGAAAGAAATTGTTTTAGCTGTGAGAAAACAAATCAAACTAATGTGTTTTTGGTGGAGTTTTGAATCACCAATCATTCAGGAAAGCAATGGAAGCCACAAAAGTCACTGAATGTTGAATACATTCAACAGTACCACATGTATCACATCTGTACCACAGTAGTACCACAATGGATATGTTCCCCCAGACAGTGAAAGACAGAACAAAAAAGACCTGGAAAGGCAAAAATTGTTTATAGTGGTACCTTTTGCTATTGCAAAGAATTAGGAAAAGAGTAGAAACTCATCATTTGGAATTCTGAATCATGGATAAAAATACATGCCATAAGAATTTAGTAAAATTTTATATTTGTGGAAAAGATGACAAAAGGCACAGATTTCAGAGCAATCAGTGAAAATTTTATGAAGAGATGCAGAGGAAAATGATCAGTATCATCAGAAAAATGTATGAAGCGACTATAGCATTTTAAAGGAAAAAGAAAAAAAAAAACAAATCAGCAAGCATACAAACAAACTGAATGGCAAGCATTCTGATCAACCAAATGACTATTCACGATTTTAGGAAACTCATGATGATGCATACTTCGATGTCTTGGTGGGCCGGAGGTGCAGAATGAGACATTTTTAGACAGAGAAAATGTATGGATTTCTTTTGCTTAACTGTATTTATTTATTAGAAGAAAGTGTTTCTATTGTTAGTGTGGGGTTGAAAAATGCTGAGTATCATTAGGTAGCAATAATGATACAATTAAAAATAAGAAAAAAGCATAGGTGAGATAGTTTATGTAAATATACAAAAGAGAAAAGTTTAAAAAGAATATAAACAAGCAGAACAGTTTTGTTATTAAATCTAATATTCATTTAAGAATTACATAACAGAAATTCATCATTACATACATAATACTATTTTCTGTTATTTTGTTATGAAAATGTTCATTTTTATGTTGAGTACCCTGTTCTGTAGTGAGGTTAAAGGGTATCCTTTGCAAAGCCTTATGAGGAGTTCTGAAAGAGAGGCATCATTTGAAAATTCTTCCTAGCAAAAGAATCATCCAGAAAAAAACTAGAAGGCCCAATGCCACCTCCCAAGAAAGATAATTTTATGCATATCTTTGACTTATACAACAGATGAGACTGTCAGGCTTGAATGACTTTTCTAGACAAAAAATAAGTATCAATGCTCGATACTCTATTTAACCACAAATAATACTCAAATTTGTAGTACTTCATTTAACAGGGTTTTGATTACTGGAGGTAAGAAAAAAGACAATACATGAACAAAGATTTTCCAAATTAATGGCAACCCAAATGTGCTTTCATCAGTGATCATCTACATGTATATACACACATAGTGACACACCTGAGTATTTTTAGAAGTGTACATCTGTATGACTGTACATTTTCTTTTAGTTTGGCCACTATAATTCTGATGGAAGTTAAAGTGACCAGCCTATCTTTATTATAATTGGTTTATTCCATTTGCTCAGAATCAAGCAGAGCACTGTGGGATTAATGACCATTTAATGAAATACTCTTTCCATGATTCTAAGGCCCTAATTTTCTCAAGCATATTGGATGCAAGATCTACAAATATGTAAATTAGAGCTGGTTAGGAGATTAAGTTTCACTAAAAAAAAAAAGCGAATAAAATTAGATTGCCAACAGTGATCGCTTCATTAAATTCCAAATATAAATAAAGGACTTTTCCCCCCATACACAACCTTTAATAACCATGATCTGAAAATACAAAGGGGTCATTGGTCTACTCAGCTATTTGCTATTGCGTCTTTGGGACCCTCTACTATAACAATAAAACAATATCTCCTGTACCTTTTGCTCATCTTTGTGGGCCTGATTGTGATACTCTAGTTTGAATGGCCAAAGTGTGTCAGCAGAATCCAAACTGTCCAGCTAGCTCTAGATTAACATGAGAGAAAACATGCATAGTCCTCTGTAGTGAAGAGAAATAAATAAGAAAACTTCATTGAACAGTTTCATTTATGAAAAAGGTTGAATGGCACAGTAACAAATTGAAAATTGAATAATTTTCCCCAACTATGGAAATGAAGGCTATGGATGAAAAGATTTTAAAACTTTCTTTCTTTTTACATAATTCATTCTTAAAACTATATGTGTATACACACATATGTATATTATATATATGCAACTGTATGCTAAAATACTAGAAATGATAATAATATTCGTAACTAGCATTTATATAGAACTTTAAAGTTTGCAAAGAGTTATACATATTTTATCACATTTAACCCTCACATATACATTTATAATATATGTCATAAGGGGTGTGGGATAGACTGGTCAATTTAAAAACCTAATTCTTAGGATAGTGACAGAGAACTCTAAGTAATGTAATCCTCTATCAAGGGGGTTGATAACATATTTAGTTATGACTATTTCTGGTATAATAAACAGTTGGGGGGAAAGTGGATTTTGATTGGCTGACAGGCTGGATGAAGGCATGTGTTCAAAAGACACCATAGGCTGTTCCTTCTTTCTTTCTTGGCTGATTTGAATGAGAAAGATACGTTCCCTATATTCTGTGCTTCTTTGAGATGGTTCTTTCTACTCTTAGGTGAAGGAGTATCAGATCATATTGTGACCTTGTAAGCTTTAAAAATCAGGAGATTGAACCACCAGATTAGGAACTGGTATGCTAAATGTTCTGCATAGGCTAACCTGGTGAGAAATGAAGACTTGCTTGACCTAAGACCTTTTGGAAAAAAGGGCAGCCAAAAAAGGAGTGTCAGCAACTCATCCATCAGCTTGCACTTGGAAGTGAACTTTAGGGGGGGGGAGCAAATGTTATTGTAGCAACTGCTCTAAGGATGAACCCACTCTCCCCAAGGACCAAAGTGGTATAGCTTGGAATGTGCCCCCCAAGAATTGGGAGGAAATCATTTGTAATTCTGTTCTTTTTATATCTTCTCAATAAATACCCCATTTAAAAACCTGATCAATGTCAATTAGTTAAATTACAGTAGACACTAATAACTAGAGGGTATTGATGATTTTTATATCATACAAACTGCAATTGACCATTATTACTATTGGGGATACCACATCTGAAATCCACTACGGTATCCTTAGAACACTAAAGGGGGGGCAGCTAGGTGGAGCAGTGAATATAGCACTGACCCTGAAGTCAGGAGGACCTGAGTTCAAATCTGGCCTCAGACCAAACACTTGACACTTACTAGCTGTGTGACCCTGGGCAAGTCACTTAACCCCAATTGCCTAAAAAAAAAAAAAGAACCCTAAAGGGAAGATTTAGTCTTGATCTGGGAGACCCAACTCAGCAAGACGAATGGAACTTGTGATAATTACCCTCAGAACTTATTAGAACTATACACACATCCTACAAATATGTGCATATCAACATGTTTAAATGCATGTATACATACATACTTATTATCATAGCATGTATGTATTGATTTAAGGTTTGCAAATTACTTTGCATATATTAACTCAATGTACTCTCAGAACATACCTGACAGGTGGATATTATTATCCCCACTTTACAGGGATCCAGAGAGGTTAAGTGTCCTGTTCATGCTCACATAGCTAGTAAGTGTCTGAGGCAGAGTTTGAACTTAGGTCTTCTTGACTGTGAATCCTACACTCTACCCACTGTACCATGTAGCTATCTCTAGATGCAATGGAATCTTATTTCATGAAATGAATTTTTTCCCCCTGGACCATTCACTGAAAGATAAAAAAATTCATTTGGGCAGATGCTGTTAATGATAATCCCTTGAAAATATCTAATATTTATACACATTATTCCATTTGACTTAATAATAACAATATTTTATAGTGCTTTAACATTTACAAAACACTTTGTATCAACTCAATTGAGTAAACAATTAAAAGAAACATTTTGAATGTATTATCAATAAGACCCCCCAAATGACATAATTTTTTAACTCTTCAACCATTTAAGCTGATTTTTTAATTTCCTGTTATAACAGTTTGGTTTTAAAATCTGAATTCTATTTAATGTGCAGGCACTTAATTGGCTATTAAATTTTTACCTCAGAAAATTTAGGTTCATATTTTACATAAATTATGAATGAAAATGACTTTGAAAGGCCTTAACTAATCAGTCATAGGAGTCTGACTATACAAAAACAAAACAAAACAAAACACAACAAAACAAAACAAAAAACCTTGGCAGAACTTAGCACTAATCAAGATGATTGACTGACTAGACAAAGAAGAGAGTTAGGTCTGAAATAACGGGTAGTCAGGAATATGTGGGAGAGGTAAAACTAGTTACATAGGCTGAGACTTTCTCATTCCCACTTGTCCTTATGGGCATCATTAATGTTCAGATTCCTTAAGAGTCTGGCCTGTATGATCTATCTCTGATAAACTTTTTCTCTGGCTGAAAAAAAAAAAGTAGTTACATACAGATGGTAAGATAATGTTTGACTCAATGTCATAGATTTGGTAAGTCCATCTTATTAGCATTGAGTCTTTTTTTTTTCTTTTTTCTTTTCTTCTTAAAACAACATTAAAAAAAAGAAAGAAAGAAAAAAACAACCCAGGGAAAAAATGACTCAGGGAATTCATTTTAAGGTAACTTAGCCATTTTGGAACTGTTTTTGGCTAGTTGAATTTTAATAATACAAATGTTGACTCAGGAAATAGTCCCTTTCCTCAAGGAATTTATATTCTACCATAACATTCTGATAACAGACTGGAAATGGGGGTTGACAAAGAGGAAATAGTCAAGACAGGATAAATTCAGGTTTGTGGCATTATTTGACCTAAAGAACCAGGAAGAGAGACTTAAAGGAAGGATTTATTTGGGGAAAAACAGAATGAGTTTTATTATCTATACCCTTTGGGCATTCCAGGTAGAAATATAACCTTTGTTGGGTTGGGGAATGGGGAGTAGAACCTCCTTCAAAGTAGTGGTTAACAGCAGCATGCAAGAAAAACTGTGTGTGTTTACCCATAAAGCCTGAGTTCCCCAGACTTCCCTTTCCCCCATACCCAGACTTCCTTTAAATATCTTTCTTTCTTATTCTTTAAATCAAATAAGTTTAGTAACTTGGAATCATCTTTCCTTGACTATTTCCTGTATGTCAACCCTCTCTCCCAATTCCTTGACTGTGAAAGGCTCTGCACAAGTAAATAATAATTACTTTATTGCCAATAATTACTATACTGCCATCAGCATAGGAGGCTCCAGAAAATCAGAATATTAGAATTGTACAAACAAAACTCGACAAGAAACAAAGAGCAGAACAAAATCAAAAAATTCAAAAAAGAGAAGAAAATGTAAAGTATTTTCTATCAAAAACAATTGATTTGCCTGGAAAACAGGTCAATGAGAAAAAAAAATGTATGAATCAACAGATTCCCTGAAACTATAACAACACGCAACAATAATAACAATAACAATAACAAAAATACTCTGAATATATTTCAAGAAATCAAAAAATAATACTCTCTAGATCTATTAAAAACCATAATACAGAAGGAAAAAATACAAATAATTCCCTGATCACTTTGTGGAAGAAAGCTGAAAGGAAAATTTCCAGTAATGTCATAGCCAAAATTCCAGGCTTTGATATCAAAGAATGAAGAGCTGGGACAGAATTTATTATATGTAAAGCAAACTCAAAAAAGCACATGATAACAATCATAATCTCAGAGAAGGAAATAATGAAAGGACAAATGATTATAAAAGATAATCAAGGAAACTTACTTAATATAGGCAACAAATAGTATAACATCTATGTACTTAAAGGACAAGTTAATCAAATTACAGGGTAAAATATATAATAAAATTATAATAGATATGGTCTTCCAATGTACTATGTTCTGATCTAGCTGAATCTAACAAAATGATCAAAAAGAAAAAAGAACCTGATTAGAACTTTAGATAAGATGGATGTCTGGAAACTAATGAGAACAAAGGTTTCCTTGTCTGTAAAATGGGTGATAATAATAGTACCTACCTTGCAAATGAGATATTTGTAAAGTGCTTAGCATAGTGCCTGGCATGTAGTAGGCACTCTATAAATGTTTCTTCCCTTCCTTTCTCTTTCTTGAGACTTATTCTCCACAACTGTTGAAATGAAGGCTCCAGATGAAAAGATTTTAAAACTTTCTCTCTTTCTACACAATTCATTCTTACGCACACTTACAATACTTAGATGATAATAATGTTATTATTTATATAGCACTTTAAAGTTTGCAAAGAACTATACATTTGCTATCACATTTAACCCTCACATATGTGTTTGTTACATAAATGAGTGTAATGCAGGGTGTGTGATGGACTGGACAATTTGAAAGCCTATTTCTTAGGAGAGTGAAGGGAGAAAATTCTACCTATTTTGCATAGATATATCAAACTTGTGAATTCACAAAACTCCTCCCTGCTGTCAGAATTAGATTAAAATGTAATTGGAAATGTTTGACAAAATTATTTTTAAAATACAATATAACATAAGCAATGTTAATTTGCATTTTTCCAAGTCAATGTGCAATTTCAGGGATCTGTTTCTATTTGAGTTTAACACTGCTATTTTAGGGCATAACAACTTATGAAAATGAAGAAAAACACAAATATACAACACAATTTTATGACTACATCTCAATATAAGTATTATCTATGAAGGATATTCAAAGAAAGGATTCAAACTTTAATGGAAATTAAAGTATTTATTTCTAAATTAATTTGTGGATTATAGAAAAATCATGAAAAATAGATAATTTCTTTAAAGAAAAAAGAAGGAAGAAGGAGGGAAGGAAGGAGGAAGGAAACTCCAAGAGCTTCACTGTCAAGCCATAAAATCAAACTTGTAAATAATGTAAATCCCAACCTTTAATGCTAGGTATACTGAAGGTGGGAGCCACCTCAAATAAAAATTTAATTTTTATAGAAGAAACTGAAAAAGTGTGGGTTAGACCACCTCTTTCCCCACATTGGGAATTCAGAATGTTCTTCTGGGTCTGATTTTTCTTTGGTTGGTTATCCTCTGATATGCGATGTTAGGGAGTTTGATCCCAGTGACTGACTGGCCTTGTTCCAGTCAGAGAAATGAAGTCATAAATCACTAGAAGAAAAGTCTGTGTATAGCGCTGTGTCAAGAGGGAAAGATAAAATATGGCTCTCAGAGAATCTGAAAAAAAAAAAATAAATTGGAAGAGAATTTTCAATTTAAAAAAATCAGTGTAACCCGTGTTGTAATTATAACATTATTTAAAAATAGAAAAACACAGCTCCTATGTGTTTCTGAGACTTGATGCATATTTTCCAATGTTCAGTTTTAAGTTTTGGAAAAAAGTTTTGGTTGTGAGGTGGCATTTTGCTTTTCAGTTACAATGAGATTAAGTGACAGTTCCCAGGAGACTTCTGGCCTACCTTTTGTTTCAGTGGTTAGAATGAGTGGTAAAAGGAAGTAATACATAAAAATTGTGACTCTTTGGGCAGCTAGGTGGTGTAGCATATAGTTAGGAGGACCTGAGTTCAAATCCAGCATTAGACATATAACACTCACTAGCTGTGTGACTCTGGGCAAGTCCCTCAACCCCAATTGCATCATATTAAAAAAAAAGAAAAGAAGAGAAAAATTATAACTCTTTTAGTCTTTGAGGGAGGTCCTAATACTCCAGAGGGCAGCATATGTGTTTGTTGCATTCTATAGTGGGACTTGTCATCATTTACATGTATTATAGACATGAAATAATTCTATCACAACTATATTAAGGGAGTATATGGTAAAGTGGATAGAACATTGGACTTGGGGTCAACTTGAGTTAAACCCTGCTTCAGTCATTAACTAGCTATATGACCCTGGACAAGTCATTTAACCTCTTTCCGCCTCAGTTTCCTCATATATAAAAAAAGGATAATAATAGCATCTACCTTCCAGGTTTGTTGTGAAGATAAAATGAAATGATGTTTGTAAAGTGCTTTGCAAACTCCAAGGCCCTATAAATTTTTTACCTATTAACTATTACCACATTAATTTGTCTATACTATCTGCCCACTCAACAAACTAAGATACCTGTTATTTGTCTGTGGCAAATTTTGCCTTCACTAGAAAAATGAAGTAGGGAAATGAGAAATTATCTGAATACCTATTAAATGATTCTTAGAAAATGACTTTGGCTGAAAATATCCAGATATATGAAGATTTTTCATGTCCATTTAGATTTGGGTTATTTCGAAGATTTCTTCATTTTGTAACCTCCCTTTTCAGGTTTATACTCAGCTTTCATGTACTGATAGGTGAAATTATAATGAAAAGTTCTGTCCTTTTTCACTGCTTGGACACATGGTCTCTGATAGACCTTTCATAGTAAGGAGAACTCACAGAATTCCCCCTAGATTCCAAAGTCCCTAAAATTGTTGTCAGTTATCCAAAATGAATTAAGTGGAAAGTTCTCCCTAAGAAGATCTTTAGCATGCACTGATATATATTGTTCTCAGCCATCAGAGAGCTCCCAGGGAAAATATCCCTTTTCTAATTAAAATCTATTTGAATCAACTCTGAAACATATAGTCTTATAGAGTTGCTTGAGGGCACTGAGAGATTTACTGATTTAGCCAGGGTGGCATAATAATAATAATGATAATAATAATGATAATAGACATTTATATACAAAGAGCTTATAAGTACTTTACAAATATATGCTTTGATTCTCACAATAAGGAGGTAGATGCTATTATTATATTTTATATTTGAGAAGACTAAGGCAGGTAGAGGTTAAGTAATTTGCCCAGGATCACATACCTAGGAAGTGTGTGCAAATAGATTTGAACTCAGGTCTTCCTAACTGCAGATCTACCACTCTACTCACTGTGTACCTTGCTGTGTCAGAGGCAAGATTTGTACCCAGGACTTCCTGATTCTGAAGCCAGCTTATTATCCACTATGCCACACAAATGAAGTTTATTTACATTGTTTCACCTCTCTGGGTCTCAGTCTCTTCATCTGAAAAATGACTGGTTTGAACTACATAATCTAATACCTCTATGCCTTCTCAGACATTTTCCAACCCCTCAATTAGAGCATCTGGAAGCACAGTAAAGTTTACTGGTGGATGCAGGTCCTAAACTCTGGTGCAGTCCTCTGAACTCCTCAGGAAATTATTTGAAAAATTATTGAAAAATATGCACAAGTATTAAAGTTGAGAGATCATCTTGGATGGCAATGAAAGACTGGTGTTGTCCCCAGGTGCCCTCAGTCATGCTCACAAAGAGGATTTGTGTCCTGGGCGATGACATTTTGCAAAAGCAAAATCAGGTGGTCATTCTTCCCTTCAGACTCCATTTAAAGCCACAGAGATATTCCAAATTCTCTCTTCTATGAGGCAGGGAATCCAGCAATTTTCCCCAAGAGTATATTGGATAACCCACTGTTCTGCACCCTATGCTCTATTAAAGCATAGAGTCCCTTGTCAATCATAAGAATAATCAAAGAATCTCTAAAAAAAAAAGGAAAAAAAAAAGAAACCCACCTTTTTTAAGTGTTCTGTGCAGATCTTGGTGCTAAGTCCTGGGGAAAATATAAAAATTAGAGAATACGTAGCCCTTGTCTTGAAAGAGTTTACTGCTTAGGGAAGGGAATAAGATAGAAATGCAGAGAGTTGGAATATACAATATTGCATAATGAGTGTAATGTGAGGTCCTTGGTAAAGTCAAAGATATGGCGATGAGCAAAGACTAATTAAAAGGATTAAGGAAGGTTTGCTGGAGGAAGCAGCATTTGATTTGGACTTTAAATTGTAGCAGCCCTCCTTGCTCTTCATTCCATCCACCTCCTCCTTGATGTGACTAAAAGTATGGGAAAATTTCCAAGACTGGCAAGAAAAAGGAAGATGAGGGAGAGAACAAGCTTCAGGAAAACAAGTCATACTCACCAAGCTTTGGCTGCTGAGAGTATGCCAAGTGGGGAGGAAGTGGTGTTAGGCAGGTGAAAAGTCAAAGAGTAGAGGGAAGAATGGTGGTCAAGGGTGAAGTTTTGCTTCTGCCTAGGCCCCTGCTGTTTTCATTCCCTGCCTTCACTGGGATTCCCTATAGCCTAAATGATCAACCTGGACATAATTCAGAGAGCATGATTGAGGGACCCAGTCAGTGAAACACTGATGGATGAAGAAAAGTAACATCTCAAGTAGGAATGTGAGTCCCATGTTTCCTCAACTAACTGGAAATTGAATCAGGGAGTCTCTGAGTGGAACATTAATTGGAACATTTATCAATTCAAATATTGAGGATGTTTATTAACTTTAACAATGAGAGTATGTGCTAATTCCCAGTAGGTGTGGTAGATGATGCAGCTAGGTGATGCAGTGGATTCAGTGCTGGGCCTGGAGTCAAAAAGCCTCATCTTCCTGAGTTCAAATGAGGCCTCACACACTTACTAGCTGCATGACCTTAAGAAAGTCACTTAACTCTGTTTGCCTCAGTTTTCTTGTCTATAAAATGAGCTGCAGAAGGAAATGACAAACCGCTTCGGTATCTTTGCAATAAAACCCCAAATAGGGTCACAAAGAATCAGATACGAACAACGATGAACAACTGTGGCAGATGTGGGGGCGGGGTTCTGAATTGTGTTTCTTGCAATAATTTGTTGGGGAGAAGGCTTATAGACTGGTTAAAGTCTACATCAATCTGATAGATGTTTTATTATACATAGCTGGACATTTGAGGGAAACCTCACTATACATATTTGATTTTGTTCTTTTAGATTTTATGGTAATAAGAAAACACTGTATGAAATCATGTCATTCTTATGTGGTTGACTCTCTAATATCTTGCTTATGCAATTGGGGTCTTTTGAAATATAACAGGAAGAAGAAGAGGAAGGAGTTTCTGAGTAGGCAAGGGTTGAACCAAGAAACTAATTGGATAAATCCTTTTAAACCATAAACATACACTAAGGAGACAAGCTTGTCATCTATGAAAGGGGAAGAACTAGGTAACAGAGGTAGTCAGAATTCTGAGAAGAGTAGAGAGCGTGACATTTTCCTCAAGAGACCGCAAAAAGAACTAGAACTAGCATTAGCTTGTCGATCCTTACCCCTCCTCTGTGAATAAGGTGTTTGTTTTGCATTGTCCAAAAAGCCCTTCAGAATATTTCCTTATTATTACTACAGGGCTGAAGGACATGAAGAAATGGAAAATGTTTAACTATCTCCTGTGAAGAAACAAGGCAATTCCCTCTGGGTACACTACTTGGATAGGGGGAGGGAAAAGAACAATATCGTATTTCTTCTTTCTCTTCCTTTTCACTTCTCCCAATTTGTCCCCAGTAGAGACCTCCACACATAAACCCACCTGAGCATCCCAGAGTCCTCCTCTACACACACACACACACACACACACACACCAAACACACACACATATACACACATCACACACACACACACATACACACATTCATGCACACACACACATGTACACATATTCATGCCTGCACTCCCCTTATCCCTGGACAAGATAGAGGGAATATATGGAAGGGAGAAGGTAAAAGAAGAATATAAAAGGGGAAAAAAAAAACAAAGGAGGAAAGGTAGCAGGGGAGGGGTGAATGTTATTCTTGAGAAGTTTTCACCTGCTCAGAAGTGGAATGATTATACTCCAAAAAGAACCTTACCACCTCTAATACTGCAGAAACTATTGAAAACTCCCACTGTAGCAATTAAACTCATACCTCTTTCCCTCAAAGGGAGTGAATTATTTTAATTGACTATTACTTCACTTGAAACTGCCCTTCAAATTTAGAAATTTATTTTCTCCCCTATCACTGAGCAACACTGTGTAAGCCCCTTCATTCCGCTGAGACTTTCCTATTGGCAGGATTAATTAAAGTGAATTTTTAAGAGAGTTTTATGTATGTGAGCATTTGTGTTTCAGTCATCAATAAAAAATGGTAAACCTCGTTTACACTGACATTAATATTGAACATATAGAAGAAAATTGGAGATTTAGAAAAAGATTTAAAACTATAAAGTGCTAAAATGTAAATGTATATATTCACACATTTACATATTGCAATGTTGTCCTTAAAACTCTTCAAAATCTGATAAATGGTTTCACCATTACTTAAGTTTGGAGAATAGGCAGCTACAAAAATAACATTTTAATGTATTCCAGGTTAGTCTGCAAGCTATATTTGTAATAAGAATTTGAGTCCAACATTAGTTGGCAGATCACTCACATGAACAATTATCGAAATAGCTATTAGGAGATGATTGCACTCATTTCCAGGCAACACAGCATTGCCAACAGTAAGACTGGCTGAAGGTTAGATTTTGGTTTGACTTTTGGAGAAAGCCACAAGAATTTATCAGTCATCTTGACTGTAAGGGAGTCTCCCTGTCTTGAGGCTACTCTCTTTCCCATTTGAAAATAAAAGCAAATGTGTTTCTTTTTTTTTTTGTTATTGTTGTTGTTGTTACAGTTTTAGTTTTATGGTGACTTAGAAAAAGAGAGAGAGAGATGGAGAGGGAAACAGAACCAGGATGCCTCTGCATGGGAACATTGAAAAGAAGGAAAAACTAACAGCAAATAGAAGAAGAAGAAGAAGAAGAAGAAGAAGAAGAAGAAGAAGAAGAAGAAAAGTGAGTCTGTGGTGAGAGGTGAAGGCTAAGAGTTAGGGAGGCCAAACTTAGAAACAAAGAATATAGGAATTATATTCATAAGTACATATGGATACATATGGTGTATAAGATCTATATCTATAGTCCTGTATATGCACCCATGCTTATCAGAGCATGCAGAAGCTGATGCCAAGTTGAAATGGTGTTTGTGGAAATGGAAGACTAAGTTCTTCCCCCTTGCTCGTTCATTATGCTTATGTATAGTTTGGCACTTTGAACCATGTTGGCTAGTCTACAGTATAGTCTAAGAACACTGACTCCCTTAGAAGAGAAGAAAAAAAGACCTCTTTGTGCTCTGGTCCATGACTAGTAGAGAAATGATTTAAAAGTTCATATGTGGCATACGGATGAGGTGAACACTCCCACAACTCCATGATGATAGAGGTTTATGGAAGGCCTTGGATCCACAACCACCAAAACCACTGTCCTTGCTTTGGATGAAAAGGTCACTATTCCCACTTAGCTTCTGGATTAAGGAGGCAAGGAAAAGGCTGAGTGGGCCAAGCAAACAGGTTTTTAGACATACTATTATTATCTATTGCCTGAAGTCTTCCAGTGGGTAAGCATCAACAAAGCACTATCAAGTAACCATCCAAAGGCGGAAAAGGAATGCTAATCATCATTTTAGACTCTGGAGAAATGAGTTATCTGGCAGGGTAAATTTCAAAGGAGAGTAAGAGCAAAAGGGAGAAAGGGGGAGAGTCTTGTGAATTAACAAGAGATTTTTCAGGAGCAAAAGATAGTAACATACCATACATAATCCAGATGGCCAAGGTCCAAGAAAATTAAAGTAGTCTAAAAAAATGAAAAGTACTTTTAAATATCATTAACTCCAGTCCTCCAATCTAATTATCACCACACTTAAAATATTCAAAATGATCCAACCAAGATCGTTGAGCATTAAGTTGACACAGAATGATTGCTACTAATGCTCAACATCCCTTATAAATTTATCTTATTTGACACCTTACTTCAATGGATGACATAAGGAATTCAAAAGTTCTTCCTCATCATTAACCTAGTCATCAAACTGTCCCCACTGTGGAGTGAAGTGAACATATGCTTTTTATCTATAAAGTGGTTGGAAAATCTTAAGGATTCTGAAATGGCTCGATAATTAGTAATGGCTCTATGGGGAATTAAAATAGCAGATAATAAAGAACAACCCAGAAAATAAAAAAATAAAATAAAATAAAACCAGGTTTTTCTTTCAAGGAAGAAGATAAGAGGGAAGGAAAAATTCTAAAAGGCAGAAGAAGAAAAAAAAAAGACAAAGAGAATGCTTAGAGTGAATGACAAAAATTCACCTATTCTAATTGACATATGTAGTTTCTATGCCAACATGATGAGTTTTTTGTTTCCTCTAATCACTCAAATTTTGCCATTTTTACTTTCCTGGAAAAATATCAGTTCCTATATATAAATGATATTCAAATAATTCAAATAGAAATAGCAGGTATACATGAAATCCTAAAATGAGACTTCCTTGGCTTTATAGTTGCCCTTAGTTTTCCTTAAAAAATGGAGTCTTGACTTGGTTATACAAATTTATATTTAAAATAGCAGAGACATGACACTAGAGTTGAATCCCTTGTAAGATATTCAGATGTTACAGAATAGCTGTGATGAGCCCACTGATTAGCTTGAACTTTCCCCTAGGATCAATAGAGGAATATTACATCCAGCTAAAGATTTCTACTTTCAAAGTACTCCTCCAGAGTGACACCAGTCCTAACGTAATCAAGCCTGGGAGATCTTGTCTTCTGAAAGGCCTGCTTTTAGAAGAACATCCTGGTATCGTGAAAATCTGGGTGGTAACCTGGACTGAAGTAGTCTGATTGTTTTCCACAGATTTAATAGCAAGTAAGATTTAGAGAAGGAAAGAAACATAGTGACAATTCAAACTTCTCATTTTATAGGTGTTCGAAATAGGGCCAAGAGGCTAAGAAGCTTGCCAAGGGTCACATAGTGACACCCTTGGGACTAGAACTCATGTCTCCTGACTGGCAAGCCAATGTTCTTTCCACTACATCAAACTGCCCCTTTTATTCTTCTCAGATTTCTAAAATGCCTTACATTTATAGGACACCATCATGTCTCTCAAAGGAAGAGGTATGTTCTACCCTGAAGAGAACACATACTCATTTGGTAAAAATTATTATAAAAATCCACAGCCTCCTAGGGCATAATGACGTTTTGCATGCACTGTCCTTTCCCCCTCATAAATGCTGCTGAAATTCAACTTGGAAAAGACGGAGACAAGATTGATATTGTAGGTCTTTGGGGCTTACTTTTGACATTCTTCAAATAAGGGATGTAATGTGGCTATGCAGAAAGCAGATTGAGTTTTCAAAATTTTCCCACAGAGGTAATGGAGAACAGCACTAGAGGAAATTCCTAGGTTTCATTGGGGGAAATATTTGCAACACAACTTAAGAAGAAAGTAAACCCAAACCAAATTTTTTATTGGTGCAATTTTTCTTTAAACATTTTCAAATAGGAAAATTTGCTAAGCAATTTGTTTCCATTCCTACGATTTGTTGGAATTTAGAAAATTTTAGAAAAATCTCCAACCACAGCCAATGGTGCACAGGTGATAACAGTTATTACAACATTAACACTAGGCAGAGTTTATTTAATCAATGAATCAAAATATGTAATAAGCACCTATGTACCAGAAAATATTCCAGCCACATCAGATAGAAAAACAATTAAAACTGTTCAGGCCCTCAAGGAGTTGAGGAAAGACAACATAATATTTATGTGTGTATATGCAAATGTATAATGTATATAAAATGTATATACAAATACATATATACAAACATATATATACATGCATACAGGTATACAGAAAATAAATATAAAGTAGATTCTAGTTGATATGAGAGGAAATGCATCAACAGTTGGGGGTTGGGATGGAGTGGAAATCAGCTAAATCATCATGTCAAAAGTGACAACTGAGCTGAGCCTTGAAGGAAATTAGGGTTTCTAAGAGGCAGTGAAGAAAAGGTAACATATTTTAGGCATGGAGAACAGCCACTGCAAAGCCACAGAGATGAGAGGAGTGCAGTTTGTGAGATACAGGAAGAAATCTGGTTTGGCTAGAATTTGGTTTGCATGAAGGAGATTAATGTAAATAAGGCTTAAAAATGTAGGATGAGGCCAGGCTGCGAAGGGCTTTAAATGCCAAAAAAAAAAGAGTTTACATTTGGGGCGACAGGTAATGGGGAGTCACTGGAGCTTACTGAATAAGGGAGGAATAAAATGAGTAGGCTTGCACTTTAGGAATATTCTCTTTGGCAACTATAAGGACAGATTAGAGTGGGGACAGAATTGAGGCAGAGACCAAACTAATGTTTTGTTTTGTTTTGGTTTTTCCTGAACACTTTAGTTGTATATTTTTTGTCTTTCTTCCTCACACTGTCTCATGACTGAGAAGAAGGGAAGGAGGAGAGTTGGAATTAGAGTAAATATTTTGTGGATAATGAAAATCTGACGCAGAGATGTTGAGGAATCAAGGTTATAAAGGTCACAAAGCTTGCAGTGGCAGAGTCTGGCTTTCCTCCCAATCCCACTTACATAGATTTATTTGAGAGAGAAGGAGACACACACACACACACACACACACACACAGAAAGAGAGAGAGACAGAGAGACAGAGACAGAGAAGACAGAGAGGGACAGAGACAGACAGAGAGAGAGAGAGAAACCACGAATTGAATTTCCTATTTCTTTATAAGAAGCTAGTTCACTCAGTTGCTTAAAGTATGGTGTTAATGAGGATAGGGTCACTGGCACTATCCCCAAATAGCCTGGTTAGCTTTAAACAGAGAAAGATACTTGTTTTCTCTAAATCCAACTAGCAGTCTTACAAATGCATACCACTGATCTCAAGGGGACCTGGGCAAAAGATTGTATGGCTGGATCATAAAAAGCCTATCCCCACTAATGAAAAACTAGCTCAGAGGGTCTATGGGCAAGTTATTTGACCTCTATGAGCCTCAATTTCTTCATATGCCAAATAGAGTTAACAGTTGCATTGCCAACATCATGAGATTGTTGTAAGAGAAATTATTTGTAAACATTAAAATACTGTATAAATGCATTATAAGATAGCAATGTTGTATAGTGGAAATTGTGTAGTGGTATTCGGAATTGGACTTAGGAAACCTATAATTGATTCTAATATCCAACATTGACTAATTAAATGAACTTTTGAAAATAATTTCATCTCTCAAACCCTAACATCTGAAGAAAAAACAAATGATACCCATCTATTCCCCTACTCACTATAGACATTGCCATCTTTACGCAGTGAAGACCTGTTTTCTCTAAAATTCAAGCAGCAATTTTGCATACATATCATTGCTACCACTCCTCCTTTTCCTTTTTGTTACACATTAATAAGTGTATGTTTATTTATTCATCATATACATGTGATATTGTATTTTAATTATGTACATTATAAAATTTGCATAAAATAGGAATTTAAGATAAAATAATATTTGATCTAGAGGCAAATGGGAACAACCACAATTTGTAAATTAGGAGAATAACATGGTCAGACATGAACTTTGAGGAAATCTCTTTGGAAGCTGGGTGGAGGGTAGTATGGAGAGAAGACTTGAGACGAGGAGATTTCCTTTTCCTCATGTAGAATAGCACCTTTGGAACCACACACAAAGAGTCTTCCCAGGGGGACTTAATCTCTTTGAACCCCTACCCTAGGGTTCAACTTTACAGATTGGTGAGTTAGTGAATACAAACTCTACTAACTCCACCATATATAACTGGCCGCATATCATGCTTCACTATCCATCTAGTCATTCACTCTGGGCATCTCGCTGTTGGTACTGCAAAAGCCCAGATATCTACCCCTGGATATTACATCTATCTTAATGTAACCAAAAATCACATTCCTTTTTTTTTTATAACATATCACATATCATATTGTCAATTCATTTCAAGCTTGAAGTCAATTAAAGACCAATATCTTTCCCAGATATACTTTTACCTATTTCTCTCCCCTCTTCTGCTTGGGAAGTTGATTTTAAAACCCAATCAAATGTCTTTATATTTATCTCCAGTATATTCATATTATTAAATTTAGACTAAAATTTTAGCTTTTTACAATATTGTAGGATACTCTTTGTAGCATTCAAGTTGCTATCCTTAATAGCTTTTGTATCAATCAAAAATTTAGCATGTTTTATTCCAGTTATTTACAAAAAAAAAAAGGGAAGCAAATAGAACAGAGCCAAACCTATCTCCTTGGGGAACTGCACTAGAGATTTCTTTCTAACTTAATACTGAATGAATAATGACTACATTTTAGATCTAGATGTTCAATAAGTCCTAGATCTGTTTAGCTCACTGGTCTCCAAATTTTGTCACATTCTCCTGTTGGTAAGCATTTTTGAGACTGTATCCCCATTATTAGTGTGTGTGTGTATGTGTGTGTGTGTGTGTATAATATATGTGTATGTGTGTAAGATAATAGTTACAGTCATTATAATATATAAGCCAAAACTGAAATTTTCAAAAAATGAGATAAAGATGAAATGATATTTGATCCTAGAGTCAATAGAAAGCCACTGTGACTTATTGAGTAGAAGAGGGAAATGATGAGATTCATGCTTTTGGAAAATTGCTTTGGAAGCTATGTGTAATAGGATGAATTTAAGAAGGGAGGAGATTGGTAGAAAAACCAATTAGGAGGCTATTACAATAATCTAGGTGAGAATTATTGATGGACTGAATAAAAATAGCTCTGTGGGTAGAAAGAAAGATATGGTTGCTGTGGAGGTAAAATTGAAAAGATTTGGCAACAAGATAGAGACAAGTAGGTGGCACAGTGGATGGAACACAGGACCTAGAATCAGGAAGATCTGAGTTCAAATCCACTATCTGACATTAGCTCTGTGATCTTGGGCAAGTCACAACTTCTGTCTGCCTCACTTTCCTCATCTGTAAAATAGGAACAATATTAGCAGTTACCTCCCAGGGTTATTGTGAGGATACAATGAGATAATGTTTATAAAGTGTTTTACCAACCTTAAAGTATTAAATAAATTCTGGCTATTGTTAACTAATTGCTTAAGGTAAAATAAGGAGTTTAGAATGAAATCTAGGTCATGAACTAGAATGAATGGACAAATGGTGATGTCCTCAATAGCAGTAGAGACATATGAAAGATAGGTGAGTTTAGGGTGGGAGAATGAATGTAATTACAACCTATTTATGCCTACTCTTCTTGTATACTTTTTTCCATCACAAAAAACATATATCTATATATATCTATATATATCTCTAGATATATATATATATATATATATATGGTTTCCTCACCAGATATTTCATAGGAATACAGAGCCCACTGCTTATGAGTGCCAGCTATAGCTATGATTGGGTGGGAGGATTGTGGGAATGTTAGAATTGCCCTGAGGAAACCTTAGAAGTATATAAATAGGAGGGGCAAAGTGAAGATTGTTCATAATAAATTTATAATGCTCTTAAAAGTTTTGCAAATCACTTTCCACATGGTATTTCATTTATTCCTGGCAACCACATTCTAAGATATTATTATCTATATTTTTCAGATGTGATAAACTTTTGACATTAAGTGACTTGCCCAGAGTCACACATTTAGTAAGTGACTGAGGCAAGATTCAAATTCGGGTCTTCTTTATTCTAAGTCCAGCATTTTATCCAGTGTGCTATGTAACTGCTTTTTAAGGGGTAACATAGTTGTGTTGGAAAGAAGCCTACAATTACTTATGACGTGAAAGGGATGGGGCCAAGAATAAATACTGGCAATGTTTAACAACTGATTCAGGAAAATAAAAAAGTATAAATGACACATTTTAAGTTTAACCTGCATTATTAATATTTTCTCCATCTTTTTCTTAAATCTAGAGGAAAAAACACTGAATCAAGCCCTAACTTGTAGCTTTGTCAATTTTGAGATATTAATGCTCACTAAATAATTAGCTCTCTCAAGCCACTTTGAGTCAGGGCTAGCCCACCATTGGATGTGACTCACCTTCCCAACCTCCTATTTGTTAATCACACACCTTTGGAACGGTGGTAGGTAGGAATCGTAGCCCAAAAGAGCAGAATGGAGTGCTGCTGAGGATCATTCACACTAAAGAAAACATATAGGCTTGTGTTGAGAGACAGAAACCTCATAATTAGTTTAGTAAAAGTTAGTGAATTAAAGAGGCCATTTTCTCTGAGAGAATGTTGTGACAAAACAGTTTTATACCACAACCACTCTTCTGAGGAAAATGCACTTATAAGCCCCTATGTCAGTGAACACCTGAAATTCCACAAAAAAACAATTCAAGATGCAAAATAACACAGCCTTGGAGATAACGCTGGTAATAAAGGAGGGAAAGTGTCTTCTAACTGGCTGTGTTTTCTCTATAGATTTATATTTCAAGGAAGCAAAACAGTATGATAAGTTCTATGAAGGAAATTACAAATATACATCAATTACATAAGAAATGGAGTTCAAATCTTGTATTGCAGAACTTTTAACACTATAAAGAGCACAAAGAGAATAAAGATGGAATTAGGAAATATATCACTCACGAATAGGAAAATAAAATTAAGAGTAGTCTGGAAGGGAAAGGATATCACGAGGATAAAGGTAATGAAACTTTTTAGAAATGAATGAGGTTAAAAATATTTAAAAAATGAGGTTGGTGAAGAGGCAAAATTTTAATCTCTTCAATTTACTTACTTACTTACTTGACAGGGAAAGAGAAGGGACAAAAAAGGGCAAGGAATAGGTAACTAAATAAATGAAGAAATAAAGAAAAATGAACATTTAAATAAATTTGAAGAACTTGGGATAGAGTAGGTAAAAGAGAGCAAAGCATAGAGGAGAGCCTGTATGAATAGATTTGAATTAAAGTATTTTAAGGAAATTAAACACTGAGATAAAGCTCTAACTCAAAAGGAGAAAGAGAGAAAGAAAACAAAATAAATTAAGGGAAGAAAATACCAACATAACAATCAAAACTCTAAATGTAAATATATTAACTAAACCAATAAAATTAAAGAATGGCAAAATATATAAGAAAATACACATCAATAATTTATTGTATGCAAGAGACAAAGTCAATACATATAGAATATAAAAAGCTTGAAACATATTACTATGGATATGCTTATTACAATAATGCAGGATTGCAGACATCCTATTTGAGAAAGCAAAAATTCATAACACCCAAAGAAATAAATGGAAAGGTAACATTGTACTTAAAGGAAGCATGGACAATGAATTAATGTCAATCTTAAACTCACATATGACAACTGGCATAGCATCTGAACTCAAACTAGAAACATTAAATGTACTATAAAAAGACATTGACAGTAGCATAATAATTGAAGGAAACTTTTATATTACTCATTAAGAGCAGCAAAAAATTTGGATAAATTTAACAGAAGGAAAATTTAGAACTGAAAGGTCTTCAGTGTTTTCTGAAAGGACACATTAAATAATATACATATTTCTCAGCACTACATGGAATCTTTACAAAAATAGACCATGAGCTGTGGCAAAGAAAAATAACTAAATGATATATATAGTAGAAAATGGGAAATGTATGCTTTATTAGCCATAATACAACAAAATTGAATTTGATATAAGGAGCATAAGCAAAATCAAAAGAATAAATAGAGACTAAAGAATGACATTCTGAATAATGAGGGCTAAAATAACAAATAAAAAAACAACAAATAATTATGTGAAAGTGATAATAACGAGACAATAAATCAAAATCTCTGGTATGCAGTTAAACCAGTTCTTAAGGAGAAAAAGAAATCTCTGAAAACATAAGTTTCTTAAAAATTTAAAAACTAAACACAAATGTTTTAAATTAGGAAATCTAAAATAAGCATAAAAGATACAATTTTAAAAATTACATCAATAGATAAAGTATAAATCAAAAGTATAATACTAATATACTAAATAATGATACCACATACTATATAATATTATACTACAGTAATACTATATACTATGTAATGTTATACTATAATAATACTATATACTATATAACACTATATACCTATAATACTAAGACATAAAGCTAGTTCTTTAAAAAGACTTAAAACTCTTCTGGAAAATAATTGTCACTAAATAAATGTCTAATGGCAAATAGTGACTATGTCACTAAATGTCAATAAAGGTATACATCCTTTGACAGAGTGAAATTGCAATTAGAAATATTCTGCAAAGGTGTTAAGGATAAATAGAGAGGTGATACAGATGATATAGATATGCATATATACAAAAATATTTGTATCAGCAACTTTTTGTATAGTAAGGAACACAGAACAAAATAGAGGCTGTCAACAGGAAAACGCCTGAAGAGATTGTGGTATCTCAGTGAATCTTAGTGCTCCCTAAGAAATGACGAATAGGATTAATTAAGAAACACATGGAAAGACCACTATGAACTGATAAAAAGTAAAATGAGTAAAACCATGAGAATAGTTTATGTGATGACTACAATAATAATATGAGAGGTCCTCAGAATTCAGACCAAAGCAGAACTAAATCATGACTTCAAAGGACTGATAATGAAACATACATTCTACTTCTTGGAAAAGAAATGATTGACTAGTGGTACAGAATGAGACATGCATGCACACACACACACACACACACACACACACACACGGGGCAGTTGGATGGTGTTATGGTTAGAGCACCTGGACTGGAGTGGGGAGGACCAGAATTCAAATCCAGCCTCAGATACTTACTACCGTGTGATTCTGAGCAAGTCATTTCACTCTTTCCCTCAGTTGCCTTATCTATAAAATGAGCTGGAGAAGGAAATGGCAAATCATTCCAGTATCTTCTCCAAACAAACCCCAAATGGGGTCACAAAGAGTCAGACATGAGTGAACAACAACAACAAACATATAGTGTATGTGTATGTGTGTATATGTGTACATATGTATGTATGTACAGTATTTGTTACTTGGTTAACCCACTGGGAGGAGAAGAGGGAGTGGATTAGATGATGGTAATAGACAGGAAAATAATAAGCATCAATAAAATATTTTAAATGCACAGAAGAATGGAAAGAGCACTGGTTCTTTATGCAGAGAAAATGAGCTCAAACTTTGCCTCTAATGCTTATTACCTATGTGACTTTAGGCAAATCATCTAAACTCCTGTAGCCTCAGTTTCCCCCTCCATAAATTGAAAAGGATTGGACAAATGGTCTCTGAGATTTCTTATCATTCCATAGCTATGATTCTGTGATATGTTTCTATATTCAGAAAGAGACAAAGAAAAAGTATTTTTTTTTGGCTGCCTTGTTAATGTTACCCTATGTAAATTTTGAAAAAAAAAACTACATAAAAAGTTTTCTTTCCTGATATTTGTATCTTTAAATATTTTTATTTGTTGATTATTATAAAGTCCTCAATTAAAAAGATTTTGTTTTCTAAGAGAATGAAAATAAGGTTGTTGATTATTGCTCTTTTAAGATTTCTTCCACCTCTCCATCCTATGAGTAGGAACATTTGTCAGAGATCATTAGGTAAAGTTCACTGAGACAATTTCAAGTTCTCCAAGAAGTACAGTTTCCAATCATCCTCTTCTATTTATAACATCTCCCCCCAAATTTTGTTCTTGAAACAGATACTATTTCAGTGGTCCCCCTAATGCCTTGTTGTCAAGGCAGGCAAATGAAATACTTAATTTCATAATAAAATAAACCTTCACATTTTTTCCATGGGAAATTACTCAATGTATAGTAAAGATGCGTCACTCTTACATTCCCCAAAGATCTGCTTCCACAAATAATTATGGGTCCTAATCTTTCAAAAAGGATTAAAACTTACAGGAGCATGTTTTTCCTTTTTTTTTTCTTTTGTTATTTCCTAAATGTCCAGTTTAGTTTTCTCACTATCATCTGCCCCTTTAAAAATAGGAATTTAAAGGGTTTGACCAAATAAGTGATCTTTCAGTGGTTTTCAAGTTTGAGATGCCCACCTTGATTTTATTAGCATCATTTGATTTCATATAACTTGATAAAAAATGACAATTTTATTATTTTTACATCATAATCATTTCTGGATATAAATCTTCACATTCTAATACCCAATGAATCTTTATTTGTCAAAAAGAAAAATAATCAAGCAAGATTATTTTACAAAGTGAACATAACTGGCAGTCCAATTTTCTGTATCTGTTATGCCCTATATTATAACTAAGGGGAGGAATATGCATTGTATTATTTCCTATTTTTTCATTGTGGAAAGAAAACTCACTGTTTGCAGTTTAGGGTACATGGCAGTACAAAGCTTTATTTTATCCCATAGTTACAAGCCAGGGTGTGAAGAATTATTGATTGGCTCATAGAGAAGGGATGTCTCTATGTGAAAAGAGGATATATAAATAAGAATCATTTCCTACAAGTAGAACGTATACAAAATCACAGAGTCATTCTGAGTTTACAAATCATCAACATTTGCCTTGGGGTAATTTGTTGTGTTCTGGGGGAGGGGACAAAAATTTCCTAATCTGCTTGCTAGGTTATTGTTGACTTCAGAGTTCAATGAAGGTAGAGTGTTCTTTTGGTTGACCTTGAAAAAGAACTAGAATACATATATTAGGAAAAAAAAACATAGGGGTGACCAGGACTAACTGTTTACACTAAAAATGTTGGTTAATTATGAAATGGAATTATTAATATCAAGGAAGTGAAAATGAAGGACCCTCTCTTTGTCCCACTATAAATACTGTCAATCCTATTTTGGAAGCATCTATATAAGCTCTATTCCAAAGTTTCGAAGTATACTTATAAATATAGCCAAAGACTGTCCACACATTTAATGCACATGGGAACTGTAGTCTTTCCTAGAGAAATGTGTTAGTATAGCAGAAAAGCTCTGTAGCTAGGAGACTTGGATTAGAGTTTTTCTTCTGTCGCCAGCTATATGGCCAATGCATTTCATTCCTCTAGATCTCAGCATAATCAGATTTAAAATGAGGATGCTACTTGTACTTCCTATTTCATAGGGTTATTGTGAGGGCTAATTGGATAACTCCTTTGAAAAGACTTCGGAGAGGGAGAGGGAAAAGGAAGAGACAGAGACAAACGCAGAGACTGAGACAGAAGCAAACAGAGACAGAAACAGAGAGAGTAAGAGAAAGAGAGAAATTTGAATTATGTCTGTGACATGAACATACATCCTGGAATAAGCAAAATATAGAAACATGAATCTGTTATTGTGTCTTGGTCTCAATTCCCATATATTTCTCTCAGTATCTTCATCTTACTTATTTGGTGTGATTAAGAAATCCCACCATCCTACCTACAGGCAATCTATTCATTTTACTTGGGCTGGCAGAACTATCAAGAGGAACAGCCTTATTTGTCCTTCCTACCGTTCTTGATCAAACAGAAGACGTCTCTCTCTATTATCCCTTTTTATTTCATTAAGTTCTTTCTTGTGTCTTGGCAAATTAGAAAGAAGAAATAAATAGCTAGGTGGAGTTATGATCATGCTCTGATAAAATAATCTCTACGTATGAAACACTTGAAAGTGTTTTCCCCTAAACCTGTTTTTCTGACAGTTAAGTGTTAGATTGATAAGATATATAAAGCATTTTTCTGATTTTAAAAGGCTGTTAACCATAATAAACATCATCATTATCATTAACAGTAATTTCATCATCATTATTATTTTAGTGATAGTAGTAGTAATGTTATTAATATTGCCTCTTTTTTGTTTGTTTAGATTTGAGTAGAAGTCCTGGTTACTGCCCATCTTCTGATAACTCATTTAATTGGGTACAGTGGGGAAAATATTATATTCAACTGTTTCCCTCTCAACCATTTAAATACATCTGCTCAGAATGCCTTTAAAAAAAATCTTACTCCCTTCCCAGCTCCACCTGCTTAATGAAGTTGTATTGCACTTTCTGCATGATTTAACAGACTTTCTTTTTTAAATTTTTGTTGTCTTTACACTATTTTTTTCTGAATATTTTTCCCTATCCCTAGTGTGCCATGCCTTTACAAAATAGAAATAAAGAGAATAAAAATAAATAAAAATAAAATAAAGCTTATCAGCAAAATAAGCCAACGTATTAACTGAGATTGACAATCTGTGTAATGCCCATTATCATAAAATCTTTCATCAGTACAAAGAAGGGAGATGGATTTTCTCAGTCATTCTCCACTGGTTATTATAATTACAAAACATTCAGTTTTGTTTTGTATTTCCTATTATTATATTGCTCTCTTCATTTTCATGGTTGGCATTGCACCTTGTACTGAAGACAGCCTGGTGCCCTCCATTTCCAAGGGCTTATCATGTTGGTGCCAGATTTAGTGGATAGACCCAATTGGCTTTAGCTGTACCATAATATAGAACTCCTGAACTCAACTGATCTACCAACTTCAGCCTCTCCAACAGCAAGTACTAGAGTTGTATGTTGACCTGCCTGGTTCTATTATGTTCATGTACATAGTTTAGGCATTCCCTAAATGGTGGACATTGATTCCCACCCTCATGTCCCCAACCCCCCACAATTCTTTGTAACTACAAAAAAAGTGCTATGAACAGGGACTTTACTTGCCTTTTTTTTTTTTAGCCTTTATCTTCTTTTACTGTTTAATGATTTGCTTTCTTCTTCTTTTTTTTATTAATTTATTTTTATTTATCAACAATCATTTCCATAAATTTTTGAGTTTTAATTTTTCCTCCTCCTCCCTTCCTACCTTCCTCCCCAAGATGGTGCGCAATCTGATATAGGCCATTCATATACATTCCTATTAAACATATTTTCACATTAGTGATGTTGTAAGTAAGAATTAGAACTAATAGGAGGAACTACCAGAAAGAGGAAACAAAACACAACAGAAGAAAAAAAATAGCAAATAGTATGCTTTGATCTGCATTCAAACTCCACAGTTCTTTCTTTGGATGTGGATAGCATTTTCCATCATGAGGCTTTTGGAGATGTCTTAGATCCTTGTATTGCTGAGAAGGGTTAAGTCTATCAATATTAGTCATTGCACAACATAGCTGTTATTGTATACAATGTTTTCCTGGTTCTGCTCACTTCACTCAGCATTAAACTATACAAGTCTTACCAGGTTTTTCTAAAGTCTGCCTGTTCATCATTTCTTATAGCACAATAGTATTCCATTACATTCATATATCACATTCACAGTTATGAATGCTATCTGTGTCTTTCTCCCCATCCTTACCCCCTACCCCTCACCCCCGTTTCTTTCTCCTTTCTCCTTTTCCCTCCTCACTAATGTTTTGCTTTTGGCCACTGCCTCCCTCAGTCCCACCTCCCTTCTATTAGCCCCCTCCCTTTTCTTCCCCTTTACCCTTACTACTTCTTCCCTCCCTTCTATCCCCCCTCCCTTTTCTTTCCCCTTTTCCCTCCTACTGCCTATAGGGCATGTTAGATTTCTATACCTAACTGATTATGTTATTCCCTTCTTTAGCCAAATCAGGTTTTGTGCCTTTTCCTGTGATGTAATTTACCCTTGTCTGCCTCCTCCTTTCCTTTTCTCTCAGTGCATTTTCTTAGATCAGATTAATTCACTTACTTGGATCCATTTAACCTACTTGATTAGAATTTTTTCATCATTACATCAAAGTCAATTTATACCCACCTCCTTTATGTATACCTCTTTAACTGTAATAACAATACAGTTCTCAAGAGTTGCAAGTGTCATCTTCTCTTGTAGGGATGTAAACAGTTTGCTCTTAATAATAACATGTTGTTTCTTTCTGTCCCATTTACCTTTTTTATGTCTCTCTTGAGTCTTGTATTTGAAGATCAAATTTTCTGTTGAGCTCTGGTCTTTTTATCAGGAAGGTATGGAAGTCCCCTATTTCATTGAATATCCATCTCCTCCCCTGAAAGATCATGCTTATTTTCACTGGGTAGTTGATCCTTGGTTGTAATCCAAGCTCCATTGCCTTATGGAATATCATATTCCACGCCCTATGGTCTCTAAATGTAGAAGCTGCAAGGTCCTGTGAATTCCTGACTGTGGTTCCATGATATTTAAATTGTTTCTTTCTGGCTGATTGCAGTATTTTCTCTTTGACCTGGTAATTTTGGAATTTGGCAACTATATTCTTTGGTGTTTTCAATTTGGGATCTCTTTCAGGATGTGATTTCTATGGCTATTTTACCCTCTGGTTCTAGGACCTCAGTGCAGTTTTTCTTCACAATTTCCTGAAAGATAATGTCCAGGCTCATTTTTCATCGTGATTTTCAGGTAGACCAATAATTTTTAAATTGTCTCTCCTGTATCGATTTTCCAGGTCAGTTGTTTTACCAATGAGGTATTGTACATTTTCATTTATTTTTTTCATTCTTTTGTTTCTGTTTGACTGATTCTTGCTCTCTCATAGAGTCATTAGCTTCCATTTGCCTAATTCTAATTTTTAACAAATTGTTTTCTTCTATTAGATTTTGTACCTTCTTCCCCATTTGGCCAATTGTATGTTTTAGAGATTCGTTTTTTTCAGTACATTTTTTTTTTCCTGTTGGCCAATTGTATTTTTTAAGGACTTGTTTTCTACAGTTAATTTTTGTCCTTCCTTTTTCAATCTATTGACTCTCTCTTGCATACCTCTCATTTCTTTTCCTATTTTTTCTTCTACCTCTCTCATTTGCCTTTTAAAATCCTTCTTGAGTCTTCTAAGAAGGCTTTTTGGGCTTCAGACCAGTTCATATTCCCTTTTGAGGTTCCAGATGTGGGTTTGTTGACAATGTTGTCCTCTTCAGAATTTCTGCCTTGATCTTCACTCTTCCCATAATAAGAATTTATGGTACATTTCTTTTTGCTCATAGTGTTTGCTTATTTCCTGGCCTTTAAAGAGATTGAGCTCTTCTGCTGGGGAGCAGAGGGCACTTGACTTGGGCTTCTTGTGTTGGGAGCCTAGGGCCTGGTCACAGGCTTTGTGTGGTGGGGCCTCCAATGCTGGCAGTTGGAGACTGTAAGGTTTTGGCAGCTTACCTGGTGTTGTGCTAGAATCAGCACCACTGGAAATCTAGGGGTAGGATTAGGTAGTGCGGCTCCTGGAGATTTACTGCTCCCCAGGGCCTTTCCTCCCTTTTTGCTTTCTTCAGCTCCTTTCAGATGAATGTTGTAGGGTGTTTATATGCCTGGGGCCCCTTAGAGTGCTGCTTCCCTTAGTTTTGCTGAGGCACTGAGTGAGCGGGTTGTTGTAGAATCCCCAGGCACCTGGTAGTTTTCCAAGCTGGTTTTCACTGGTTCCCCTGCCCTCAGTGAGGCACTCGGGGGGGGGGGGGGGGCAAGTGTTAGTGTTTGCCTGCTCCACCACCTGGGCTTCAGGATCTCCTCCTGGTATGCTGAGGTGGGGCTTTCCATTAGCTTGCTTGGTCACCTCCATTCTGTACCACTCCCCTTCCCCCATTGTAAGAGGGGCCTTTCCCATTAATCCCTCAAGCTACCTGGGTTACTGGACTGCTGCATCCCATCTTTCTTCTGTTTCACTTGTTCTTGGGTTTTTCCTGGGGTGATATTTTCTGGGCTTTCAGGGGTTAGTAAGGGAGGGTAAGAGTGACTCACCTCTTACTTGGCCATCTTGGCTCCTTGAAGTGGAAGCCCCATGAATTGCTTTTTTTAAACTGCATGGGAGACTAATTCTATATGAAGTACTTGAAAATATTTTTCTTAAATGGAATAGTTACTTGGTGACTCAAGACAAAAAACCAAGTTGGAAATGATCTGGCCCACCCTCTTCATTTTACCAAGGAGAAAACAGAAGCTCAGAGAGGGAAAGTTATTTGTCCAAGGTAACAAAGGTAGTAAGTAGCAGAGTTATATACAGAAAAAAAGCACAATATTAGATACTTTTGCTATAATAAGCACACATTTATGCAGTAGTACAAGCTATATGTTAGCCTATCCCTGTGAGATAGGTGGATGAATATTTATTTTAATTCAGTTAATCATTTATTCAGTGCCAACTGTGACAGTACTGTGCTAGTCACTGATGACCCAGACAAAAATAAGTAACATTTGTGCTGAAGGAACTTATAATATGGTCCCCTCCCATTTTGCAAATGAGGAAATTAGGGCTTAGAAAATTTTAATAACTTGTTCAAATTTTGACTGTAAGTAAACCAGTATTCCAATCCTCATTCAAATCCAAGGCCTCATGACTCCATGTTTGCATTGATCCTACTATACCTAAGTATAGTCTTTTATTGTGACTAAGTCTTTTATTTTTTAGATGAAAGAATCAATCCAGTGAAGGCAAGTGACTTGTGTAAGATCAATCATCCAGTTAGGTAGCAGAATAAGGAGTAGAATATTGCCCACTTCAATGGGAAAGGGACTAGATTAACATGAAGGACTTTGACTCCTTCTCTGTTATGTTCCCATTTTGATGTCCATGCCAATACTGTAGCTTAATGCCACTAGAAAAGTTTTATAGTAGCATATTTTTTACCTTCTGTCCTGAGGTCTATTGGACCTCATCTATGAGTTATTACATGCCCAGGTCCCAGAGTTTAAATATTTAACATATACAATTTTAGCTGAGCATGGTGACACACAATTACAATTCCTTTTACTTAGAAAGGCTGAGGACAATGGATCATTTTTTTAGTTCAGCAGTTCTAAACTTCAGTGGATACAGGAAATTTGGCATTAATATGGTAAATTCTTGGAAACTGAGGGTAACTAGATTGCTTAAAGATGAGGGAACTAGCCAAGGTTCAGATAAGAGGAGTCAAAGCTCCTGTGATGATCAGAATAGGATTAGTAGACACATAAGTAGCTGGTGTCTTTTCATCCTAAACTAGATAGGGGAAGATATTTTTAAAAAATGAAATTAAAAAAAAAAACTAGAAAACTAGAAAAACAATGACCTTAGTTAAATAAAATGGATCTTCCTGTAGCTAACACTTTTAGAGTCACACCAAACACCATAGGATACTATATATTATGTTGAATGAATGGTAAAACTGAAAGGAACTTTGATAAACTAATGGCAACTTGGATTAAATAAATATAACATTGGAAGCAGTATTCTGTGGCATGGTTTTTAAAGGAAAAATTATAGGCCCAAAGGCGAGATTTTGAAATCTATATTAGAAATAACATGACTGATCATCAAAGTAAACAGATGTACAAGAAAGATTAGGCATAGAACATGAAATAGAAAATTAAAAAAAGAAGGGAAAATATGCACAAGGAAGAGATAGTGGCAGAATGCCAAAATTATCTATAATTTATAAATAGGAAAGAGGCAACATAATCTAATGGATAGAGGACTGACCTCAAAGCCAGTAAGACCTGGATTCAAGTCCTACTCTAATAAAAACTGGTTTTGTGATACTGGATAAGTTTCTTGCTTATAGTACACTGGGCAACTTTCTAAGTCCTTAAGTTGCAGAGAATGAACTGAACTGCATTTGTAGAGGATGTTTGCTTACCCAGAATTCCCCAATACCAAGGAAATCATAGCTTCTGTTTCTATTCCTTATATAAACTGTCTGGGAAAAGGATATCCCAGAAAAAATGGGATTACCAAACCTCAGGAAGAGTATGAGAATTACAAATTTAAATATTAGGTCAATGATGAGTCATCTCAACATTATCTTCTAATATATAAGAAGGAATATTAGACTGGGACTCAGGAGAACCACATCTACTCCTAATTTGGCCATGAACTAACTGAGTAACCATGGGCAAGGTGTTGGCTTTCTTTGTTATTGTTTTCTCAGACATAAAAATATACCAATTGAACTAAATGTCCTAGAGAGTTCCTCCCAGCTTCAGCATCCTGTTATTATCTTTGAGCAACAGAATTCCTTAACAAAGGAACTAGGAATAAAAAATGCCAAAAAAATGAAAATTATTATTTATAAAGTATACCATTTTACTGGCAAATTTCCACAAGTAGCTAATAGTGACTTCAATAGTTCTTTCATGATGCTGTTCATTAAGTGTGGAATATTTAATGCTAAAATCTAGTTAGTTCAACAGTTATTCTGGTTCCACCCCAAATTAATTAGCACCTCTGCTGGTTGCAACTTGTGTTGAACAGACAGAATGAATTAAAGTGATGCAATATGCAGTGAGAAAGATGGCAGATGATGAGATGATGTGATTTCTGGCAAAAAGCACTTGGGCCAAAATCTTGACAACTATGATAGGGAATAGAAAACATTGGCAAGTGCCATATTCAGGAAGTTGTGTGGTATTTCTTTGCCTTGTAGTTTTCAGGTAGGTTGCACCTGAGACACACACATTTAAATAGTATTCTCTACGAAAGCCCAGTTGCCTCCTGAGAAACGTCCAACCTCCTTAGCCTGGCATTCAAGACATTCTTCAATTTAACTGCAAACTACCTACCATAGCTTTATTTAACTATAACTCGTGTGTGAAATGGCTGGTACTTCTAAACTTCTATTTCCTAGAAATCTTAGCTAATAAGATGAACAGAAAATTCAAATCCCAGAGGTCATTAGAGCAAAATTTGGATGTGGGGTAAAAGAAGGGATTTAAAAGAAAATATTGTGTTTTATGGAAGATATAACTGCTGTGTTAGAAGTAAAGGATTTGAGCTTGCATCTTGTGTTTATGGATGATCACTCCTAGAGTTTGACCCATCTCCACATCAGGCCTGGCAATAGCACCAAATGATGCCACAGATTCTGGACACCTGTGGTTGAGTGCATCATAGTGTGCTGAGCTAGTGATGGGGATTCCTAAAGGGCTGAAATATTGTGACTTCTGGGAGAAGACATGAAGACAGCACCGGGCCTGGGGACTTCTGCTGATCTATAGTGAAGTTTTGGATTATATATTTTACCTGTGATTGGCCAAAAGAGCAGATGCTGTTTCTCTTAATAGAGACTATAAAGGAAGATCACAAACAAATGAGCCTTGAGACAGGGTGAACATGATAGTGATGAGACCCCACAGTGGCTTCCTCCACTGTGAGAACAATAATACTTGGTACACAAGCCTTTGAGGGTAAGCAGTCTCTCCCTACAGTGAGAGAAGTAAGGCTTGACACAAAAGAGGGAAGGAAAGTTGAGATTTCAAGGCTTACATTGAGTAGTTGATAGTCCTCCACTGAGGAGTTTTAAAGCTTGCATTATTAATTTAATTTTAACTGTAGTAATGATCACTTAACTCCATTTCACAAACATTTATTAAGTACTTCTTACATACCAGGCACTGGGAATAAAAAGATAAAAATGAAATAAATGCTTTCAATGTGTTTACAGTCTACTGGGAGAAAAAAAAAGGATACAGGAAGAATGATAAAAGACACTTTATTTTTTTCCAATTTTATAACATTTTATTTAAAGTTTTTAATTCCAAATTCTATCCCTCGCTCCCCTCTCCCCTCACTTAGATGATAAGCAATTAGATATAGGTTATACATGTGCAATTATGTTAAACATTTCCATATTAATCATTTTGTACAAGAAGACTCGATTAAAAGAAAAAAAATGAAAAAACGTGAAAAATAGCATGCATCTATCCATGTGCAATCAATATCAGTTCTTTCTCTGGAGGTGTATAGTATGATTCATCATTAGTCCTTTGGGATTATCTTAGATCACTGTATTGCTGAGAATAGCTAAGTCATTCATAGTTTTTCATCGAACAATATTGTTACTGTGTACAACATTCTTCTGGTTCTGTGAACTTCACTATGAATCAGTTCATGTAAGTCTTTCTAGGTTTTTCTGAAATCATCCTGATTGTCATTTTTTATAGCACAATAATAATGCATTGCAATCATATATCACAGCTTATTTAACCATTCTCCAATTTATGGACATCATTTTTATTTCCAGTTCTTAGCCACCACAAAAAGAGCTGCCATAAATATATTTACACAGATAGGTCCAATGAAAGGCATTTTCAAGGAAGTAGCATTTGATCTGTTATTTGAAGGGGGCTAGGACTTCTAAGACGTAGAGGTGATGAGGGAGAACATCATAGCCATGGCGGGAAGGAGATAGAATGTAATGCGCAAGAACTAATAATGGGACTGGTTTGATGGGAATATACAATGTGTGAAAGGAAGTAATGTGTAATCATTATGGAAAGACTGTCCAGAAATAATTTGTGAAGGGCTTTATATGACAGACAAAAGAGTTTATATTTTATCCTAGAGACAAAAGGAGACTCCTAAAACTTTTCTTTCTGAGAATGAGTTATCTTTTCAGATGATGTAAAGAGATTAAAATCCTATGAGAAAAGGGGCTACAGCTATTTATTAAATTTTGGATTTTTGTTTGAAATATTCAGGCCATAGATAGAAATCCAATGAAAGACAAGGAAGACAAGGTAGTTGTTGCAAAATGGGAGTATGGCCAGAACATAATCAGGCAGAGGTCAGCTGGAAGAGTCCTACCTTGGAATGTCACCCAGTAGTTTGCCTAGATGTTTCACTCTGAGTAGTTACTCTAGACACACCCACAAAAGACAAAGGAATCTCTAGTTAAACCTCTCTGCAGGCAAAAAGCTTTGCATTCCCTTTCTACATGATTCTCTTTTGTATACCGTCTCTTTTGCTGTTGTAATATGATATTCACAATCCTTTAATATGTCCCATGCTTTCCTTCTTTCGTACCTTTTCCTTTTGTCATGCCTGATGCCAACAATGCTCAGCACTCTCGTCATCATCCAAAGCCTTTTTTTTTCAGTTGAAACTCTATCTATTCTTCAAGGTCCATAGAGACTTTTTCTAGAGCTTTTTTTTTTAAATTTCCGTTAGATGGACGTGATCTTTTATGAACTTCCAGAATTTTTAATTAAAAGACTAATTACCATTTATTAAGTACTTACTATATATCAGGCACTGTGGTTGGCACTTTACAAATATCTCATTTTATCCTCAAATCCATGGGAATTGAGTGTTATTATTACCCCCATTTTACAGATGAAGAAACTGAGGTGGATAGAGGTTAAATGACTTGCCCAGGATCACATAGCTAGTGAATATCTGAGACTACATTTGAATTCAGGTCATCCTAACTTCAAATCCACAGCTCTATCCACTGTGCCATCTAGGTACCTCACAGTGCTATAGCATTCTTCTTTTGCCTCACTTGGGCACTTTTTTTTCTTTTTCTGTTTTATAGATATTTTTATATATGTCATCTCCCTTATAAAGCATAAGGACTTATTTAAGGGCACTGAGAAGATAAGACTTGTAATATCTTTGTTTTAATTCATAGTAGGCATGTATTAAGTATTTATTGAAATTGTTGACTCTAAAAACCTATTTCTACCTGATCTCATTGACTATATAATTAGGTTCAAAAATATGCTTTGTTTCTAGAGGAATTTTCATGGTTTCAACAACAGTTTTGTTTTAATTGGTAAATCTTACAAAAGATGGGAAATAGTGTTAACTGTGATTGTGAAAAGACAAACATTCTAATACACTGATTGGAGAAGCTCTAAATTGGTTAATCTATTATTAAGGGGGAAAACTGAGGGTTATCATAAGAAAATAAATAAAATGTACATACCTTTTAATGTAAACATCTCACTATTAAGCACATACCTCAAGGAAGTCAATGATAGAAAAAAAACTTCCTATATACATCAAAATATTTATAGCAGCACATTGCATAGAAGTAAAGAAATAAAAAACAAATTAAATGCTCATAAATTGAGGAATAGCTAAAAAAAGGCATTAATATAATGTAAAATTACTGTACTCTAAGATACATTGAATGAGAAGAATACAGAAAAGCATAGGAAGATATATGTACTGATAAAATAATCTAACAAGAAAAATAGTACACACAATGGTAACAGTGTAAAGAATGAGGGAAACAAAAGTAAGTAAAATGAATATTGTATAATTACAATATCCAATCCGGGAAGAAATATAGAAAAATGTGCCTCTCTACTTTCTTTACAGAAGTAGGTGACTATGGGTATGTAACAGTGCATTTAGTATTGGATTTGGTTGGTGTGTTGACTAAATTTATTGAATCTTATCCTCTGCTGCCCCTTTTATTTTTTGCTATAAAGGATAGCCCTCTAGTGGAAGAAGGAGAGGGATATATTGGGAAGGGAAATTAATATAATATAAACATAAATAAAATAATATAATATAAATTAACATAAACAATAAATACATTTTATATAGAGAGAACTAAGTCAAATTTATAAGAATACAAATCATTTCCCAATTGATAAATGGTCAAAGGATATGAACAGGCAGTTTTCAAATGAAGAAATTAAAGTTATCTATAGCCATATGAAAAAATGATCTAAATCACTATTGATTAGAGAAAGGCAAATCAAAACAACTCTGAGGTACCACATCACACCTATCAGATTGGCTAACATGAAAAAACAGGAAAATTATAAGTCTTGGAGAAGATGTGGGAAAATTGGAACATTAATACATTGCTGATGGAGTTGTGAACTGATCCAATCATTTTGGAGAGCAATTTCGAACGATGCCCAAAGGGCTATAAAAATTTGCATACTCTTTGACCCAGCAATAGCACTTCTAGGGCTGTATCCCAAAGAGATCATAAAAATGGGAAAAGGACCCATCTGTACAGAAATATTTATAGCAACTCTTTCTGTGGTGGCAAAGAATTTAAAATTTAGGGAATGCCCATCAAATGGAGAATGGTTGAACAAGTTGTGGTATATAAATGTAATGGAATACTATTGTGCTATACAAAATGATGAGCAAGCAGACTTCAGAAAAACCAGGAAAGACTTGTATGGATTGATGCTGAGTGAAGCGAGCAGAATCAGGAGAATGTTGTACACAGTAACAGCCATGTTGTGTGACGACTAACTTTGATAGACTTAGCTCTTTTCAGCAATGCAAGGATCTAAGACATCTCCACAAGTATCATGATGGAAAATGCTATCCACATCCAAAGAAAGAACTATGGAGTTTGAATGCAAATGGAAGCGTACTATTTGCTCTTTTTTTTTGTCTGTTTTGTTTTGTTTCTTCTTTCTTGTGGTTCTTCCTATTGGTTCTAATTCTTCTCTACAACGTGACTAATGTGAAAATATGTTTAATAGGAATATATATGCAGAGCCTATATCAGATTGAACACTGTCTTAGGAAGGATGATGGGGAGTGAGGGGGAGAAAACTTGAAAATCAAAAGCTTATGGAAGTTTTTGTTGAAAACTAAAAATAAATAAATACTTTTGAATCAATTTTATTTGGAGTGAGAAAAATTAAATGCTGTAAGATCCCATATTCATGGCTAGAAAAAGAACATTTAATCTATATCCCTTATTTTCCAGAAGAGGGAATTAAGATTCAGAAAAGTGAAGGTTACACAGGTAATAAGTAGCTGATCTAGAATTTGAGTCTAGATTCTCTGAGATGATGGAGGTCTAATTTTCTCAGTTATAACCTTTAGTCTTTACTAGAAACCATTGCTTTCTCATTGTCTGTGAGAACTTATGCAGACCCACATACATCAATTACTAAATAGGATTTCTATGTGGCATTAGTTTAGAGCAGAGTTCTTAACCTAATGTATTTGAACTTTTAAAAAATTGTAAATAGATAGATAACTATAATTCAATATTATTGGTTTCTTTTTTAATCAGTTGCATTGAAAAATATTAATCTGAGACTAGGTCCATACATTTCATTAGATTGTGTCCACGACAGAGAAAAAGTTAAGTATTCCTGTTTAGGTGCATTCTTACTTAAGGCAGGTTGAAGGATTGTAGATGATTTTTGCTGGTTTCTTTGACTGGGTAAACTTTGAGAAAAAATGGATATTTTTTTCCAGTGCCTTCTTACATTTTGTCATTGTCACTAAGGCCAAGAAGTGACATGCGGCAACACACACAAAAATAATCAAAAAGGCAGGGTAGATAAAGTTAACATAGCACACCAGAATCCACCAAGTTGTGGTTAAATGTGGGCTTTACCTTCCAATTGGCAGACAAAATAACTAGGACACAATATCAGAGGCAAGAATTACTTTGGGAGCTATTATAGTCTTGTTTTAAAAGTTTAGTTTGATGTGTTTGAAAATGTTTAAGTGAAATGTGGGGCTCTCTCTTAATGGTTATCTGCATTCACTGGTCCCTGAAAAAGCTTTTTAAATAAACTGGGTGAGATTTCCTGGCTGGAGTTTGGTGTTGTTTCTCCAAGACCCAGCCTTACTTCCAGAGGCCCGTGGTTCAGATTCCTGGCCTGTTGTTGGCATTCCAATTTGCCCTTGGCCTGTCAGAGCAAGATTAAGTTTGCTGTTTCTGGACCCGAGCGCTGAACAAGATCCTGGTGCCTCAGGTAGGGGATGTTTTACCATAGAGGAAGAAACCTCTGTCTGCAGTCTCCTTTCCTCAGAGAACAAAATCTCCTGGCTAATAACTGGCAAACCTACAGTGCAGGCATTGAACTCCTGTATGTAACATATTAATGCCCTAGTGTTTAATTTCTTCTATGGAAAAAAAAATTATTTCCTCCCCTATATTTGCCCAAATAGAGTCAATGTTAAATTTAAATGTGTGCAGCAAGGTAGTATAATTACTTTTTTATTTTTTCCCCTCAATTCAGGAGCTCATGTTGCTCAGAGGCTCCACACAGATATCCAGAACATGCAGTTAACCCATTTCAAATGTAAAGAAAATCAATGCTTATTTTATAGTCATGGTTGCAGAATATGAAGCTGATCTAAATTCTACCTTAAGGAACAAATATTTACCTAATTAAGGATAACTCACTCATCCGCCCTAAGTGAAAAATAATGCACATAATTACATAAGCCAGGAAAGGAATGTAAAATGCATAGAGAATTAGGTTGACTAATTAATTATTATGTGTTGGTAAATTATATATTTGCATCTAGAACTTGTGTGAAGCAGCTAGGTGGTGCAGTGGTTAGAACACTAGGTCTGGAGTTAAGAAGACCTGAATTCAAATTCAGCCTTAAACACTGTGTTACTCGTGGGCAAGTCATTTAACCCTATTTGCCTCAGTTTTCTCATCTATAAAATGAGCTGAAGAAGGAAATTGGAAACCACTCCAGTATCTTTGCCAAGAAAACCCCTAATAGGGTCACAAAGAGTTAGACACAACTCAACAATAACAACATGTATAAATTTGAAAGGCTTGCTCTACTGGCAGCTCTCACCTCCTCCACCAGCCTCAACCATCTATTTTTTTTTTATATTCTTTCCATTAGAAACTGCTTAAATACTCAATATATGGTGTCCTCTGTATGAGTATTCTCTCCATTGAAACCATCTACAATTTTAACTATAGATGGGATGTCCAAAGAGTCTTAATGCCATTTTAAGACATTAAAGCTTAAGACTTTTAGAACATATTGTATCTCTTGCTTGTACATTGTTATCTATATTTTACTTCCCCCATTAACTTGTGAGCTTCCTGTAAGTAGGGGCTTTTGTTTTGTTTTGTTTTGCCTTCCGTTGTACCCCCAGCATGGACCACAATATCTGATACATAGTAGATATTTCATAAATGATTGTTGATTTGACTTCATTTGAAGCTGCTCACAACTGCTCTATAATTCACTTTTTTGAGACTTGCTGTGACCAAAAGAATTCATTAATACTTCAGCCAGTCTACTGATGAGCCTTACCAGCATTTTAGAGCTTAGCTGGAGTAGGCCACAGGCCTAGTATCTCACCAGGACCATATTTAAAAAAAAAGTCTCTGATTTAGACTCAAAGTGATCAGTTCAACTAATTGAACTAATTCAACACTACTATGTCCAAGGCACTATGCCAAGCACTATGAATATAAAGGTAAAGCTAAATGATACCTGCTCTGAAAGAAATTAAAAAGGGAAGGAACTATTATAATTGATAAATATCTAGAACTGGAGACAATGAAACTGGGCTCCAATCCCATGTCTGCCTGTGTGACAATAGAAAAATCATGACTTTTCTGGGTATCAGTTTCAATTTTTTTTAAAATAAAAACTCTAGAGTTCTTTTTACTTCCAAATATATCATCCTATGAATGAAATGCCAGTGGAGCCAATTGTGGAATTCTAAAAATTCACCTGAATGTCATCATCATATCTTGTATTCTTCTCTTGCTACCCAGTAGGAACTTTTTTTTTCCTGTTCTTCTGAAGAACTTTGATTCTTAGCATTGACTCATTTAAAAAACTCACCACTAAAACAGCAACAACATATGCAAATATAAGTAAATACAACATATATTGCAATATGAAAGCAAAGTAATTAGGTAGGAAAAACTAACAATTGAGGGAAGCAGGAAAGGACCTTGTAGGCACATGTGTTCACTTGGGCTTATCCTTGAAGACAGGTAGGGATTGCAAGAGAAAGAGATGAGACAGAGAAAGCACTATAGGCATTGGGGAAAGTCTACATAAAGGTAAAGGCACTGAAGAGGTAAGTGGAATGGAATGTAGGTGAAATATAAAGTAGGTCAGTTTGTCTAGAAAGCATAGTGGAATGCATGAAGGGGGAGGAATGTGTAGAATATCTAGAAAGATATCTTTTTATCCTATAGATAGATATACTTAGGCCTGGTCTTGGTAGGTAGACTAGATGACTACTCATTTTAGAGTGATTTTGGGCTACTTACAGTACAGTATACTACCACCAAATAAATCCTCATTTACCCACTGGAAAATAATGGAAATTATATCATTAGAGCTTTAATTTATTTTCTGAAGGCTTTGATCTATCTAAAAATGAAAATTCTTTTTTGAGGGGCAAAACTGTGAGTCATGCACAAACAAGGAAATTCAATTCAATCTAATCCAATTGAACCAGTTTTCATCAAGCACTTATTCTGTGGAAGGTGCTGGAGATACACCTCTACAGCCCTCAAAGAGCTCATATTCTACTGGAGAATCTGAAAACAGAGTTTTGTTAGGGAAGTTTTAGGGTAGAGGAGAGACAGAATAATAGGACCCTGGACAACTACACAATTAGAAAGTTGGGTACGGATGAAATTGGGACAACACGATAGACTCAAGAGGCTTGGGATGCTAATGACAAACAGTTTCATTAACAAAGGGGTTTATATTGCATGTTATAGTACAAGAGTGGCTTATTTCATTTTATCCCTTGATACCGAGTCACTAGACTGCCCTCACTTAGGCTTGGCCCAAAACTGGATTCAATTTTACGCCTGCATGGCAGATTGAGTGATGTGCATGCTGGGTTAGAAAAAAAAATACCAAAATTCTTTATAAAGTACAATGACAGTACCCCTTTTTGGTTGTTCTTTCCCTTTTAATTCAAACTTTTAGATTGGGTCTTCTCCTCGGGGTTCCAGGCTCAAGGTACTCTGTGGAGCGTTTCTCCTATCTTTTCTCCTCATGAGCTTCCATTTATATTTCATTAGTCATCCAGAGCCAATTAGCTAAAAGAAAAATAACTTATTGAAATAACACAATGAGTAGAATTACAAAGTATTTCCTCCTTAAACCTAGAGCCCTTACTTTTACAAATACACACCACCAATGAGAAGAATGGCTACAAACATAATTGTTCAGTCTTTTTAGTTGTGTCTGATTCTTCATGACCCTATTTGTTTTTGGGTTATTGTTGTTGGTGGTGGTGTGTTTTTTTTTTATTTGTTTGTTTATTTATTTTTGTTGGTTGTTTTGGCAAAGATAGTGGAATGGTTTTGCCATTTCTTTCTTCAGTTCATTTTACAGATGAGGAAACTGAGACAAAGAAGGTTAAGTGACTTGCCCAGGGTCACACAGCTAGTAAGTATTTGAGGCCAGATTTGCACTCAGGCAGGTCTTCCTGATTCCAGGCCTGGCACTCTATCCACTGTACCACCTAACTGCCCATAAGCACATAATAAAAGAATCATAATATCGGGAATACATGGAACCAAGACAACTCACTGGCACTGCCAGGCCCAAATGTCTTTACTCATAGCCAACTCAACTCTGAAGTTGGACTCTCTGGTCTGCTCTATGATGGAAAACATGTATTAGCTCTCCTGCAATTATTTTACAAGATAAAATTGGGTTTCTGTTTTGCACTGTTCAAGATCTCATACCCTTTACAAGGTGAAAAGTTAATACATATCCCCCAAATAGAGCTTAGTATACGTTACACTTCTGCTCAAAGACCTTGATGGCTCCATATTGCTTTTAAGACAAGTTACATATTTCTAAACCCCAGGCATTTAATGTCCAGCACAATCTGTACCTTTCCTAGATCCATACAAACCCTCTACCTCAGACACATTTAGTATTTTTCAAATACATCTTGTACTTTCAGAAGATCATTCATAGACTTGGGGCATTCTTCTCTTCATTGGCTTTTTGGACCTTTTTTGCCATTTGAGTTAAGCTATTTTTTTAAGGTGTTATTTTCTTCAGTATTTTTTTAAGTCTCCTTTAGCAAGCTGTTGACTTGTTTTTCATGATTTTCTTGCATCACTTTCATTTCTCTTCCCAGTTTTTCCTCTACTTCTCCTACTTTCTTCTCAAAATCCCTTTTGAGCTCTTCCAAGGCCTCGGACTGATTCATATTTTTCTTGGAGGCTTTGTATGTAGGAGCTTTGACTTTGTGGTCTTCTTCTGGTTGTATGTTTTGATCTTTGTTACCAAAGAAAGATTCTATGGTCTAACTTTTTTTGGACCCTTGTTTATTCATGATCCCAGACAATTACTTGAGTTTTAAATTCTTTGTTAAGGTTGGGGTCTGATTCCAGTGTGGAGAATGTACTGTCCCAAGCTTCGGGGGTTTTGTGCAGCTGTTTTTAGAGATACTTCTAGGGACCTGTAAAGTTTCTGTTTTTCCAAGGTGGAATGATAAGGTGAGAGGTGTTCACTCCTTTCCTGACTTGTACTCTTGTCTATGAGTGACCACAAGCACTCTTTTCTGCTTTGGAACTGTGAGGAGGATTTTCTCTCCACCACCACCAGAAGGTCCACCTTGCCATCCCTCCTCCTCACCCCAGGACCACCACCCAGAACTGTGACCCAGGTCCAAGCATGGGCAAAGCAAGAGAATCTTGCACCAGTGGAGAGATCTCTGAAATTACCCTCTGATCAGCCACTTGATTTCCCCTCAGTCTGTGGGCCAGAAGCTCAGGAAGCAGCCACCTCCCAGGGCTGAACTCAAGGACTGGGGCTGGGACCTAGCTTCTCTCTCTCACCGTAGTCAAAGACTTTTCCCATTGACCTTCCAAGTTGTCTTTGGCATTCATGAGTTAAGAAGTCTGGAAATCCTGATTCAGTCCTCTGAGGCCTGCTCCAGGTTTGTTGAAGCCTGCTTTACCTGCATGCCCATGCCAAACTGTGCTCCTCTCCCAGCTTGGCATGATATACCTTTCCAATCAACAATCTAGGCTGTCTTGGGCTGTAAATTCATTTCAGTCTGTCTTTTTGTGGGTTCAGCTGCTTTAGAACTTGTTTAGAGCCATTTTTTATAGGTATTTGGAGGGCTTTGGGGGAGAGTTCAAGCATGTCACTGCTTTTACTCTGCCATCTTAGTTCTGCCCCCTCATTCATAGACTTGTAAGGGAGATGAAGATCATCTAATTAGGACTTCCTTACTCTTTTTATAGATGAAAACTGAGACCTAGAGGGATTTGGCCAATATCACACTTAATTAACGGTATAGCTGAAATCTGAACCTGAGTACTTCATTTGATTCAATATCCAGTGCTTCTGTTATACTTTATCCCACAATGTCTTCATGATCTTCCTCCTGGGTCCAACAAATCTTCTGGGAATCCTTCCTGAAAGACTCCCTGGGTTTCCTTTTAACTGAAGTTAATTCAGCTCTACATCTGCGTTCTCTCAGTCTGCTCTCTGACATCTACAAGACATTGTTCCCATGTTTCTGTCTGCCTGGGATGTCCTCTTCCTTTCTTTCCTACCTATCCTTCAATACCTTGTGGATCCATAATATCACTTCTATGAATCTAAATTATAACCATGCTAAGACTTGGTATATGGTCTTTAAGAGTTGTTATGACTGAAAAATTCATTGTTCTATGTGAACAACCTGGTTATGGTCCTATCCAAATAAATATAGATACAGATAAGAGACATAATCATTTAATCACCAGGCTTATGCTCAAAGCTTGACAAGAATGTAAGACATTTCATGCCTGGCAATTCATTGACATAGCCTATAAGAATACAGGGTCACAGGGGCAGCTAGGTGGCAAGTTAGATAGACCATTGGCCCTGCAGTCAGAAGGATTTGAGTCCAAATCTGGCCTCGGATACTTATTAGCTGTGTGACCTTGGGAAAATCACTTAACCCTGATTGTCTCCAAAAAGAAAAGAAAAAATAAATAAAGAAAAAGAAAAAGAAAGAATTTGTGGTTACTTTGATGACACATTGAGATATTGGGCAATGGTTTATTCAAATTCAACTCCCTTCATAAAACTTTTCATGACCTGCTTAGACAGAAGTGATTTCTGCCTTTGTCAACTTTTGATAACATTCTTAACCTGTGCCATTCTTTTCTTAAGTAATTATGTATTTCTTTGTTATATCTCTTCAGTTGTGCTCTGGAGGTAATTTTTACATTTTCTATTTGTATTTAACTTTTCCTTTGTGTCTTATTTCATCCAAACTGATCACAGCATCTTTGAAGACTGGGAATCACATATTCTCCTTCTCTATATCCCACACAGTATCTAACAGTTGGTTCTCAGTTATTGATGTGATTTTATGTGGATGTTTTTCTTTCTTATAATGTCTTTGTATATTTCAGCCCAATATGCACGTCTTAAGTGACCTCTCTGTGCAAAGTTGGTGGGGAAACTTGATAATCAACATCTTCAGTTTATCTATGTCATCCCTATCACTCATTGCCACTTATGACATGAACAGAGTTAATTGAGGATGCTACTGGGAAAAAGTTAACTTTGAGAACTCAATTGACAGAAAAAGTGAATGGCCTAATGTCTCATAGAATAAGGTGGACATTCATAGCAACATTCACAAATGTGAATTTCTCTCAAGTGGTTGAAAGACAAAGGAGAGGCTCACATAAAAGAGTAGATGAAACATGGTGTAGTGAATAAAGAGTTGGATTTGGAATCAGGAAGAAATGATTAGTGAGAGGATGAGATCATGCCTGGCTTGCCAGAAGAGATGGACATTAAATTGTTGAATAAATGTACAGCTAAAGTGAAGGTGAAAAACCTGTTCAACAGTCTCAGTAGATATTTCATGTTTTAAGTGTGTTTAATATTATCCTTCCCAGAGAGTGTAATACAAATTGTTATTGTAAACACATGAGTCTTTTGCAGATTGAGTGTGTGTGTCTGTGTGTGTGTGTATGTATGTGTGTGTGTGTGAAGAGAGAGAGACAGAGACAGAGACAGAGAGAGACAGAGAGAGAGAGAGACAGAGAAAGAGAGAGAGAGAGAGAGAGAGAGAGAGAGAGATCAACCTAATAGCTCTGTCGCATTGTAAATTGCATGCCTTTCTCCCCCTTTAAGGGAAACCTTGCACTTGAGTCAAACACAAGCTTTGAGTGACTTTTCCCAGGATTCCAAACTGGGGCATTAAGAGCCAGAGACACTCAGAAAGAACCTGACTTTTTTTTTCCCCTTAAGAAGAGAGGCTTCTGTAGGAGTGAACCCAGCTAGTATGTGAACTTAGAGTTAGAAGCCCCTCAGTGGAAAACAGTTAGTGCTGCATCATCTTTGGGGCCAGGCCTAGTCTGTTACATAAAATTGTAGTGATCTTGATAACAAAAAGTTATGTATTAAAAAGTTGGATATCAGCTGGACCAGCCACCTCTACAAAGATGTGACTCTCCAAAGTTAAGGATTCATAATTCTCCATAGTTCTTATTCATAGACTAGCAAGGACAAAGTCTACTTCTTTAAATAGTCATGCTTTCTCTACCTTCCCTCCTTATGGATGACCAAAAACTATTACCCTACTCTAAAATTTTATTGTGCATGCCTTTCTATAATAAGCACTACTGTCATTAAAATTAGAAACTACATCTCCCACTTTCCCGCTATGTACTAGAACTGCTGGAAATACCTACATGTCTGTGGGAAACCCCAGTTACCACACATTGAGAGTAGTCACAGAATCCTTATTCTGTGTTTTGTGCTAGATTGTCAATTGTGCTCTCAAAACAGTCTTGCTCTACTCCTAGACCTAAGTCTTCTTTCCTAAGACTGGGAGTGTCTTTTTTCCATTGGCTCTTCCAAAGCTAACTAGAAAGAGCAAAGTGCCATCTGCTGGAAAAGGGTGGCACTGAGTAAAGAATCCTTTATTGACATTCAGCTTTGTGTTATTGGCAAAATACTATTGTTATGAAGACTCTTTCATTGGTAACATTCAGGTAATTGAATAGAGTTGTTTATTCCATCGTACAGAAGAATGACATGTTAGAATGGACAATATCTGCTAAAATCACTCACACTTCTGATTGGAAATTATGATTTGAAAGTATTTTAAGATCACCATCATCGTCATCCAACATTTATATAACATTTACCTTGTCCCACGTATTTCATCCTCAAAACAACCTTAGGAAGTAGGTGATGTTTTTACAGATGAGGATATTCAGGCAAACAGAGGTTAAGTGACTTTCTGAGGGTCCCACAGCTATAGTATCTGAGGCCAGATTTGAGCTTGGATCTCCCTGACTACAGGTCTGTACCTCTCTCCATCATTCCACCTATATGCCTGAGTTCTTTGTGAGGGCATGGCTTCTCTGTTAAGGAAAAGTCCACATGGGTCCATATTTGGTTTAGAGCTTGTAACTGTACCTATCTGGTTTGAATGAATCAAACTATTTGTTGTAGAACTATATTTTTCTTTTTAAAATTTTATTATTGTTTTTGTTTTGCAACTATATAGCATTTTTTTTTAGTTAGAAATTGCTAATAATCCGATTTCATTTTACTTTTAGGATCTGTGATCTCATCATTGTGATTACAATCCGTATAGATGCACATCACAACCCCTTTGTACCTCAGTAAAGCCTGCTAGTGAATAGTCATGTGAGTAATTCATCACCCATGTCAATCTGATAATGAGCCTTTTTAAAGTTAGCTGGCATGTCCTTAGAGAGCAGACATACTTGTTCATTGTTGCTGTCGTGCTCAAAGTTTTTATGTCTTAGTAGCATGTGGTAGAGGTGACTGTTAGCAAGCGCCTCATGGACTCATGGTTATCTTTATGCTTCAGTCAGAAGCTATTACCTCTAAGTTCAAATATAAACTGTTTGACATGTAAAACTCTTCACAACCCAGCCACTTCTCATCTTTTCAGTCTTGATATACATTACTCCCTGAATCCATCCTGGGCTGTGATATGAAAGATCAAGCTTCCCATTGCTTCCCAGCCACTTCCAATATAAGCCATCTACCAACAGTAGTCCCACCCAAATTTCTCTTTGTATATTATCTATCTCCATTACAATGTAATCTCTCTGAGGCCAATGGTGATCTTGCTTTCTTCTAAGTACATTTCCATTTTTAACACAGTGCTTGGCATAAGGTTAACCTTAAAACAAACAAACAAAATCACATGACCATTTATTCCACATGTATTTGGGTCCAACCATACTGGTTTATTCTCTGTTCATCACGTACAATGCTCCATCTCTCCATGCATTTGAATTAGACATTTTCCATTACTGAGATGTTCTTCCTCCTCATCCTTACATTCTGAAAGTCTTCCTTCACATCTCAGCTAAAGTTACAATTTCTGCAACATAACTTTAACAATCCTCCTTAATCTTAGTGCCTTCTCTCTGAGTCTATCTTCAATTTATCCTCTATATATCCTTTCCTTACATAGTTGTTTGCATCATGTTCTTCCCCTCATTAGATTGTAAGCCTCTTGAAAAGCAAAGGTTTGCTGTTTGTTTGTTTTTTGTTTTTTTGTTTTGCTTTGTTTTGTCTTTATGTCCCCATCTCTTAGCACAGTTCCTGGCAAAGAGTGCTCACTTAATGAAGACTAATTGATTGACTCCTAATGTCTTTCCTCTGATGTTACCTTCTATTTACACCATAAATATCATGTATGTAGTTAGGTATTATATTCTCTCTCCCCCATTAGAATGTGGGCTCTTTGAGGACAGGGATTGTATTTTATTCAATTATACTTATTTGTTATTGGGAGGGATTTTTTTTAATTATTAAAAGGAGTGAGGGTCCAGTAATAGTGATGCTAAAAAAAAAAAAGGACCATTTAAAAAAATAAAAGACTCAGGAGAGAAGGAACCAAGTTGAAGATACAGTCAGAGAAGCCTTGAAACTAATTTGTTGGATTAACTACGCATTTTTATTATTACTATTTTAAGAAAGACATAAACCTTGCATAAACCTTGACTCAAATCATGCTTCTGACTTCGAATAATTATGGGACCCTGGGTAAGTCTCCAATCTCATCAAGTCTAAGGAAAATATTAGCAAAATATTATTGTTGCATCTATGATCTGAGACTACCTTGAAGGAGTATATAGAATCATCATGCCCACTACATCACTGGTTCTTGATCATTGTATGTTGAGTTTAATTAAGCAGACATTTAGTTACCTAATGTTGATAATTACTTTGTAGAAAATGTGGATCCTAAAATGAAATTTTTATCTCCCAAACCAAATTAAAATAAAATACTTATTAATATTTCTTTGGCCCAATTCTAGGCTTTCATGATTTTTTTGCAGTAAAAGGAAGCACACTTTTCTCTATGATTGTATAGTGATGACCAAATAGTATTTTGGGAAGAGGGAAATACTTGAGATTTGAGGTCCTTCTTTCTTTCCTACCAAATAATATGTTCAGGATACAAGTAGTTGAGAAGAAAATGGAATAGATTTGGGGGCTGAGGAATGTAGCAAAAGGGAAAGAGTAGCCTGACTTGAAGTTAAGAGATAATTGATTTCAAGTCTAACTCTGATACTGTTTTACTCAGTGGACTTGAGTAAATCATTTAACATTCCTTGACTGGGTTCTATATCTATAAAACATAAATACTAGTAATATTATTTCTTACTTTATAAGGTGATGAGGCACAAATGAAATAATGAATGTATCAAAATGTCAGCTGTTAGTATTGATTAAATAATTATATTATTAAGGTACTCAGCAGATGAAGATAAAACTTCATCAAGAATACACATAAAAGACTTAAAAAAAAACTTCTTCTTCTAGTCACTAAAACATTCTATATCCATCCCTTTTCCAATCTTTGACAACTTCTATCCAGACATCTCTGAATACCTCTCATTTGATTGTTTCTCAATTCTTGCCTTTGTGATAGCAAGTAGAACTTAATTCTCCATCTTAGCATCATATCATTACTTTTGAGTTTAACATATGGTGTCACTTGAAAATTGTGTAAGTTTAATTTAGTTTAGTTATTTTTTTTCCTAGTCTAGTAAACTTGGCCTGCTTAACCTGCATGGTTTCTTAAAGAAACAAATTCTTCTAAGATATTTTCTTTGGGTTTTCATCATTCTTTGTATCCAGAATTGAATAGTAAGAAAAGGGCAGGATGAATTCCTTTGACAAAATTGGGAAATATGTTTAGTGACCTTAATCTTATTTCTTAAACAAAAGTACAATGTTCTAATATGCTTCTATTGGTTTACCATGGAATGTCACAATCTGAAAATTATTAAATTTAAAGATCATCCCAAAAGGTAATGGAAAAGTAAATGGTGGGTACCAATAATCTACACAGATCACTAATGAAGAATAGGACAAGAAAAGTGGCATAAATTATAAATGAGATAATCAGAGAGACACATGATGGGAAAGCAAGGTAGAATCGTCAGGTGTTGAGAAAAAAAATGGACAACTCATACTATATCAATGGAAACTGATATCTACACAAAGTCAAGAAATCCAGAAGAGGACCAGAACACTATGGATAGTATGTGGAGGAGTCCATATATTGAATGGACTCCCTGTAGATAATTTAGAGTAGCTCATAGACAATAGTAGCATAAGATGGGAAGAAAAGAAGGAATTGCAATCCACTTAAGGAGTGTATACATCAGTGAGATTACAGATTGATGACTCTATCAAAGAATTCCTTCCTGGGATTTCTGCCCCTTATCAAATCTTAGGTTGTTGCATTCAATCTATATATGCACTTATATAGCAGTTGTGTATCTTCATTTCTTTAAACTTAATGCCATCTGATATTCTCCCTTCTATTCTTTCTTCAACAATATACCTGCATTCCAGAAAGCCCTTGTCTCCTTATTAATTATCCACAATAGATGGATAGTGATATTTTCCTTCCAACCTACAAGCATGTTAAAATCATGAGTAAAGACTGACAGCTCTCCCAACTGTTTGCAGTTCAACTTGAAACCACAAGGTCCAGAAGCACATGGTTTAAATTGAGCATCTTTCTTCAGCTAACAAAAACCATTTGTCCAAGCAGCTTTGGTATCTGCTTGAGAATAAGGGATCAGCCTAGATACTCCCCAGACAGTTAATTAAAATCTCTTGGCTACAAGGCAAATGCTGAAAATTTTGCCAAACAATAGCATGCAGTTAGGTTTTCTTGTTTATTATTGCAACTTGTGAAGGAGTGATCGATATCCTGCTGGGGAAATTAAAAAATGCCAATCAAAAAATGCCAAATTTGAGAATTGTTTATTATGGAAAGTTCCAATATTACATTTAAGAAAAAAAGTGAATATAAAATGATATGTCAATTAGGAAATAGAATTAGTAGTGTGCCAGAAGGAGAATACCTGCCACTATTTCTTTTTAGACTTTCAATTCACCCATTAAGCTCCAAAGAATAGACTACTACTCACACAGGGCCCAAGGAATTATGTGAATATTCCTTGATGGTGCCTAAAGAAAAGCACCATTGTTCCAGATCCTCATATTCCTCAAACAAATCCATTATCTCTTTGATTATTTTATAGAGAGTTTCATGTACACCTGGTCTACTATGTGAGTTTGGGCTATAAGTTCCATCTATAAAGGGCATTTTCAAAGCCTCCCAGAAGTAACTAGAATTAAGGATCAACAAAACTTTGTAAACTACCATAGTTTACATATAGTGAAAATACATTGCCCAGGGTCCTCAGGTTTCTGTTTCCTTCTATGTGAAAAGACTTCCTACCTACAATTTCACTGGGTTGAGACTGGGGAAGAAGGGGGGGGTGCCAATTTGAATTGTCTTTAGGCTTTCATTATGTTCAGCTACAGTGGTGAGGATATCTCATGGCATGTCCACTTCAACTGAGCAGGACTGAGGGAGGTGAGAAATGAGACAAGTCCAGGACGTCTGCAAGACTCTGCACTGAGCCTTGGAACAATCCAAACCTAGAACAGACAGGGAGAAGTAAGGGGGAAGTGACCAAGCCAAATGAGAGTGAAGATTGACTATGATGAGACAAGTGTCCTATGACCTATATAGTCTCAGTGAGATCAAGAAGATCTCATGTCATTTCTCTGAATGTTTACTGAGGGAATCTTACTGGGTCCACAAATGTGTCAGATCTTTTCCTTAAATCTTTCTTTCAAACTACAAGGTGGAAGGAGTTGTGGGGGAAAGGAGAGTGGATCACAGCTGCTTGATAAACATACACATATTATTCCTAACCACTAACATATATGAGTATTCTGCATTACAGAGAATAGAAAAGGTAGATTACTTGAAATGATGCTCCATTTTTAAAGTATATAATGACTTCTCATGTTAGTTCCTGTGTTTCCTTCCAATGCTTTCTCCCTTTTTTTGAGGAGTTTTTAAATGATTCATTGATGCTCTTATCATTCTATTTTCCCTGTATGGTATTATGACTACTCCTCCCTCTCTCCCAATTCCTTACCTCCTTCCAACAACAAACAAAGAAACAAATACAATCATTTCCAACAAAAACTGTATTCAAGTATTAGAAAGTCACATATTGGCCATATCTAACAATAAATGTCATGTTCTTTTCCTCTAGTCCTTCACCTCTCTTTTAAGAGGTTGGGAGCATGTTTCATCTTCATCCCTACAACATCATAGTTAATCATTTAATTGAATAGTCTTCTTAAGTGAGTGAGTGAGGGGGTGTGTGTGTGTTTATTTGCTTATTTTGTAATCTAATAACACGGTATTCTCCTGGTTCTGTTCATTTCACCTTGCATCTATTCACACAAGTCCTCCCAGGATTTTCTGAATCCATCTTTCAATAATTCTATGGAACAATAATATTCCATTGAATTCATATGCCATAATTTGTTCAGGTATCTCCCAAATGATGAGGGTCCCACTTCCCTTGTTTTTCAGTTCATAGGTTTAGGGAGAGAAAGTACACCTTGTTATTTGGAAGCTTTTCAGAGCTTAGTTATCTTGCTACATTATCATTTTTGTGTATAGTAATTACTATATATATTAATTAATTGTATTTGTTTATATTGATTACTTACATTACTATGTTGTATTTTGTTTATATTGATTAATTAATTCATTAAATCATGTGGTGTTCTGAACCAGTCCAAGGTCAGAATTTGGTGAGATTACATCAACAAGATGGCAAAACTTCTTTTTTTAAAAAAATGGATTGAATACTTCTTGTCTGTAAGTCTATGATCCTATCACTTAATGATATAGTTGACTAAACAAATAGCAGGGTAGGAAAAGTGTATGCAAACAATTATGGGGTTTAAATAATTGGATTCATCAACCATTTGCTACATGCAAGAAGACCAATTTACCAATTAAAAATGAAGCCCCCATGCAGATAACAATTTTATAATCACCACTACTATTTGGGAATAGATAGCACTTCCCATTTTCCAAGATGTTTAAAATGCATTGCCTTGTTAAATTTTGCCCTTAACCACATAGTATTATGGGTATTATTTCCCTGACTTTTTGCAGGTCAGTGGGTAGTGAAGGAGTTTTGATCTCATCCATGTGGGAAAACTCTTGATGTGGAAAACTCTTAGGTTATGTAAATTTCAGTGCTTTGCCCATTGTTCACAAACCAGTATGTGTCAGAAATAGGGCTTAAACCTAGGTTTTTTTCTACAGGCAAGGTTTGCCTTCTATCCACTAAACCGTGCTTGTACTCTGCACCTGCCATGCTGTGAGGAAACAGGCTTAAAGAGGCTAAAATGGCTTTCCTGTGATAAAGCAACTACAAACATTAGTGGCATGATTCAAACCCAGACCAGGACATTCTCATGGTTAGGGCCATACATATAAATCTAGAAAAAAAAAAAGATCTGTTGGGCAGCTAAGTGGCCCAGTAGACACAGAGCACTGGCCCTGGAGTCAGGAGGACCTGAGTTCAAATCAGACCTCAGACACATAACACCTTCTAGCTGTGTGACCCTGGGCAAGTCACTTAACCCCACTGCCCAGCAAAAAAATAAAAATAAAAAAAAAATCTGTGATTTTTTTGTTTTGTTTTGTTTTTTATGGTAAGAAACCTCGACCACTATGGAAATTCTTTCCAGTCAAAGCAAACAACATCTCTTCAATGATTTAGTAGACACATTCTATGCAGTTGCTGAAACACAGAATTGAAGTGACTTGCCCAAAATTCCATAACTAGTAAGTACCAGAGATCAGACTTGAACTAAGGTCTTGCTAACTCTAAGCGCAGAATTCTGTCCATTGGGCTAAGGCTACCTCACATCCCCATATCCTGAGGCAAAACCGTACCCCAGATTATACAAAACAATCATAGATTTGACACATGTTCTTCATGAAGACTATCAGCCTACTACCCCTGAGTTCTATGTTTCACATAGTCCCATCCAGATCTGCAGCAACAAATTGGAGCCATTTAACGTTTTAGTTATTTCAGCTGCAGTTTGTTCTGATTGACCTTAGTGCAGGCATTAGATATTAAGATCAATAGGCAATAAGAAAGCATGCCTGTATTAGTTAATCTTTTTGTGTTACTTTTGCTGTTTTATAAAAGTGTCATTTCCTGGATATACAATTTTAACAAATAATATATACGTATAGCAAAGGTCTTTTTTTTTTGAGAAAAAAAAAGGAGAATACTTTTCTGCCCTGTATCTCTATCTCCTAGTTATAAGTAAGTGGCCATAAAATCCCTGTATGTGTGAAACCACAATATATTTCCCTGTTCTATCATTAAAAACCATTCTCAACATAAATGGGAATCAGACACATGAGGGAGAAAGGGAAATAGACCTAAGAATATACATAGAGAATTTTTCCCCCTCAGGAAAGATTGTTTCTGGGAATTAGTTTTTTTTTTCCTTTTTACTGTTATGGGAATATCAGACTTCTAATGTTACCAGTCCTTTAACGTCTATATAATAATGTATCATTTATATTAACAAAATTGAATTCATAACATCAGAGACCATTGCAGTAGTCGTCTCTCAGTTAATGAAGTGACTATGAAACATTGTGGGGTGGAATACACTGTTTGTACAGTATCAGGAAAGCTAGCTTGGCAACTTCATAACTGAATGAAAGTACCAAGTTAGTTTTAATGACTGCTGTTTAAGCTACTTGGCCAGGTATCAAGACCTGCATTGGACTGAGCTATTCACCAGAGTTTCAAAAGTCTAATAAATATAAGCTTCCTCCAAACTTAGAATCTTAAATGTTGGGTGCACAGGGTTCAGAAACACTCCAGAACATAGTGTGAATAAAACTAAATGAAACTTACAAATATCTACAGATTTTTTAGTGGGAGAAGGAGTTAGAAAAAATGATTGAGAAAAACCTAATAGATGTGAAGTGAAATCTGAGTGGTTAGATAAGCATAAGCTATCATCAGTACATTAACACTTCAAAGACTCTGTGATGTCATTGATATGATAGCCTTCATATTTCTTCAGGTTGGCAGAATATATATACTATATATATATATAGTATATATATATATATACTATATAGCATAGTAGGAAGAAGAATATGATGGCACTCACTTCTCTGATGAGACATTATATACATAGGTCTGTATCCATCTGATCTGTTACCAGGACATCAATACATGTGTACATTGAGTGAGGAGCTACAAGAAAATGTGTACTTAAGGTCTGCAGATGCTATATTTTTTTAGTTCTTCTACTTTTCTTTGTCTTTGTACTCAAATTGCCCCCAAATTCCACTCATAAAATCTGGCCTTCTCCACAACTCTAAAATTTAACTCTCCTTCTCCCTTGTGAGTACTTCTCTGGGGTTTCCTCATCACATCTGCTAATGTAACCTAAGGCCTTGCTTGTGCCAGTTGTAGGAAGACCTTGGTAATCATAGGTAATGGGACACTGAGTATGGAAGGCTAGAGAGAAAATGGATATGCCACCTTGAAGTTTTGTGTGGTAAAGCACAGGAATGCTACGCATAATCTGAGATAATCCAAGGATTTAGTAAACAATTCAAAAATTTAGAGAAATGATAACTCCATGAATAGAGACTCTAAAATAAAATGTGACTCAAAAGGGATACTGGAGACTCTTAAAAATGTGAATTTCTGACTGTACAATCATAATTGATATCAATATAAAAGAAAACACTGCACAGGTTGCTACTTTAAATATACATATACAAATTACAGGAGAAGGGATCACATAATGAAGGACAGATATAAAATAATTGCATATAAACTTCCAGGAGCTAAGATGGAGGCGTAAGCAGTAAATTGCCATAACTGTCCCATATTCATCTCCAAATAACCATAAAATAGTACCCCAAAACAAATCATGAAACAGTAAAACCAGCACAAAGTTGGGGTGAGGCATTCTTTGAGCCTAAGAAATTTGATGATTTGGGGAGGATGGGCAAGAAAGGTCTGTCTCACTTTGGTAAAAGGGGATCTCAATCCAGGACAAGTGTCCGGCTGCAAGCCAGCAGCAATCCCCATCTCAACAAACCAGCAGTAGATCCAGAGCTCAAGTGCTGTGAATCAGGCAAACACCAAAACACTGAGACCCCCACATGCCTCAACATAGCCAAGAGAACAGGCAGACTCCAGCTCTGAAAACTGCCACCTCCTTCAGTGTAGCCCTGGGCAAACAGGCAGCTGCCAACTGCCAGCTGCCAGACAACCACATGCTTCAGCGTGTTCTCAGGGCAATTCAGAAACACCTCACCAGGCTCAACACATGGCAGACACCAGCACTAAGACCCCAGCTCAGCACCAGGTAACCCTTATGGCCTACAGCAGCATGAGCCACTATCCCCTACATAACCACATCAGCATAGCATTAGACGCAAGGATCCACAGGAGGCTTCAGGGCAATATCAGTGCAGCACAAGGTAAATAGCCAGGGCCTGTAGCCCCTGGCATAAGAAGCCTGAGACCATGATTCTTCTACCCTGGGAGCAGAGTTCAAATTTAAAAGAAGGAAAAAGGCCAAAAAGATGAGTGAAAAACAACAACAAAGAGTCTGAACATAGAAAGCTATTATACTGACAGGGAAGATCAAGACACAAACTCAGAAGATTTTAAAAATGTCAAAACATCTGTGGGCAAAACATCAACGAAAAAATGAGAAGTGGTTCCAAGCCCTGAAACAACTCATGGAAGATCTCAAAAGAGAGCTTAAAACTCATTTCGAAGAGAGGTAGAAGGAAAATGGTTGTTTTTAAGGCATTCTTCTCCTCATTGGCTTTTTGGACTTCTTTTGCCATTTGGGTGAGGCTAATTTTAAGGTGTTATTTTCTTCAGTATTTTTTGGGGGGGGCCTCCTTCAGCAAGCTCTTGACTAGTTTTTCATGATTTTCTTGCATCACTCTCTTTTCTCTTCCCAGTTTTTCCTCTAATTCTCTTACTTGCTTCTCAAAATCCTTTTTGAGCTCTTCCATGGCCTAAGACTGTTTTGTATTTTTCTTGGAGGCTTTGGATGTAGGAGCTTTGACTTTGTTGCCTTCTTCTTTTCATATATTTTGATCTTCTTTGTCACCAAAGTAAGATTCTATGGTCTGACTTTTTTTGCACTATTTGGTCCCAGCCAATTATTTGAGTTTTAAACTCTTTGTTAAGGTAAGGGTCTGCTTCCGGTGTGGAGAATGTACTATTCCAAGCTTTGGGGGTTTGTGCAGCTGTTTTCAGAGATATTTCTAGGGACCTGTAAATTTTCAGTTTTTCCAAAGTGGTATGATCAAAGGCAAGGTGTTTACTCATTTTCTGGCCTGTGCTCTGGTCTATGATTGACCACAAGCACTGTTTTCTGCCTTGTAACTGTGAAAAGGATTCTCTCTCCACCATCACTACAAGCTCTACCATGCCAGTACTCCTCTTCACCCCAGGACTGCCACCCAGAACTGTGAACCATATTCAAACATGGACAAAGCAAGAGAATCCTGCTTCAGGGCCAGAAAAAAGATCCCTGCAATCTCCCTCTGATCAGCAACTTGATTCTCCCTCAGTCTGTGCGTTGAGAACTTGTAAAGCAGCCACCACCCTGGGGCTACGCTGGGACTGGGGTGGGACCAAGCTTCTCTCTCACCATACTCATAGACCTGTCCTACTGACCTTCTAAGTTGTCTTTGGTGTTTGTGGATTGATAAGTCTAGAAACTGGCACAGCTGCCAATGATTTAGTTCCTTGAGGCCTGCTCCATGTTTGCTGAGGCCTGGTCTTTGCCTGTGTGCCCATGCTGAACTGTGCTCCTCTCCCAGCTTGGTATAATAGACTTTTCCAATGAACCATCCAGGTTGTCTTGGGCTGGAAATTTGTTTCACTCTGTCTTTCTGTGGGTTCTGCTGCTCTAGAATTTGTTTGGAGTCATTTTTATAGGTATTTGGAGGAATTTGAGGGAGACCTCAATCAAGCCATTGCTTTTATTCCACCATCTTGGCTCTGCCTACTAGAAGTAAAATTGGGAAAAGAAATACGAGTGATGCAAAAGAATTATGAAAAAAATAAGAATCAATACTTTGGGGTGGGGGGGAACAATTGCTTAAAAAGTTGAATTGACAAAATGGAAAAAGAGATTCAAAATTCCACTGGATAGGGGAGGAAGCGGGACAAACAACTCCTCAAAAAGTGAAATTGGTCAAATAGAAAAGAATGCATAAAAGCTAACTGAAGAAAAAACTCCTTAAAAGTTAGAATTCAGCTGGTAGAAGCAATAAGACATTAAGAATCAATGAAACAAATTCAAAATAATGAAAAAAAATAGAAGAAAATGTAAAATATCTCATGGGAAAAAAACTGACCTGGAAAAGAGATCCAGGAGATATTCTATCAGAATCATTGGAGTATCTGAAAGCCATTATCAAAAGGAAGATCTGGACATCATCCTTCAAAAATTATCAAGGAAAACTGCCCTGATATCCTAGAACCAGAGGACAAAATAGGCATTGAAAGAATCCACCCATCATTTCAGGAAATAGATCCCAAAATAAAAACTCCAAGGAACATTATAGCCAAATTTCTGAACTATCCTGTCAAGGAAAAATAAATACTGCAAATGACAAAAAAGAAAAAAAAAATCAAATACCAGGGAGTCATAATTAGGATTACCTAAAACTTAGCAGCTGCAACCTTAAAGGACTGGAGATCATGGAACATGATATTCCAAAAGGCAAAGGTGCTAGGACTACAACCAAGAATAATCTACCTGGCAAAATTAAGCACAATAATTCAATGGAAAAAATGGTCATTCAATGAAATAGAAGCATTTCAAGCTTCCATAAGGAGAAGATTAGAATTGAACAACAACAACAAAAAAAAATTGATTTACAGTATAAAGACCCAAGAGAAGGCTAAAAAAGGAAAAAGGGAAATGAAAACATAAGGGATTCAATGGAACTGAACTGTTTACATCCTTACATGGGAAGATTATACTTGTAATCCTTAAGAATTGTACCACTCATGGTACAGCTAGAAGGAATATACATGGACAGAAGGTACGAGCATAAGGTGAATTTCAAGGAAGATCATAAAAAAAATCATTAAGAGTCCATAAGAAAGAGGAGTAACCTGGGTACAGAAGAAAGGGAGAAGTACAATGGGGCAAATTATTTCACATGAAGAGCAACAAAAGACCTATTATAGTAGAGTGGAGGATGGTTGGGGGGTGATGGCATCACTTGAACCTTACTCTCATCAGTATTGTTTCAAAGAGGGAATCATATACACAATCAGTTAACCATAGAAACTTAACTAACCCAGCAGGGAAGTAAGAGGGGAGGAGATTAAGTAAAGGGGAAGGGACTGACAGAAGGGAGGTTAGAACAGGAGAGGTGGCAGACAGAAACAAAACACTGGAGAGGAGGGAAATGGTCAAAGGAGACAGAGGACAAACAGAAGGAAGAATAGGATGGAGGGAAATACACAGTAATCATAACTGTGAATGTGAGTGGAACGGGCACTCCTATAAAACAGAAGCAGATACCAAAGTGGATCAAAAAACAGAACCCTACAATATGTTGTTTACAAGAAACACACGTGAAGCAAAGAGACCCACACCGAGTAAAGGTAAGTGACTTGAGTGGAATCTATTATGCTCCAGCTGAAGTTAAAAAAAAAAAAGAAAGAAACACCAGGACTAGCAATCCTGATCTCAGACAAAGTAAAAGCAAAAACAGACCTAATTAAAAGAGATAAGAAAAAAAATACACCTTCATAAAATGTTCCATAGACAATAAAGCAATATCAATACTAAACATATATGCACTAAGTGGCTTAGCATCCAATTTTTTTTTGATGAGACAATTGGGGTTAAGGTTCTTGCCCAGAGTCACAGAGCTAGTGAGTATTATATGTCTGAGGCCAGATTTGAACTCAGGTCCTCCTGACTCCAGGGCTGGTGCTCTATCCACTGTGCCATCTAGCTGCCCCAAGCATCCAAATTCTTAAAGGAGAAGTGAATTACAGGAAGAAATAGATAGCAAAACTACACTAGTGGGGAACCTCAAATGTCCCCTCTCAGAACTTGACAAATTCAACCAAAAATTAAACAAAAAAGAAACTAAAGAGATAAATAGAATATTAGAAAAAGTTAGATATAAGACCATTGGAGAAAACTGAATGGGAACTGAAAGGAATATACTTTTTCTAAGCAGCACATGCCACTTACACAAAAATTGACCATTTATTATGGCAAAAAAACCTCAAAATCAAATGTAAACAGGCAGAAATATTAAAAGTATTCTTTTTGGGATCATAATGCAATAAAAATTACATTTAACAAAGTGCAGTGGAAAGATAGATTAAAAATCAATTGGAAACTAAATAATCTAATCCTAAAGAATAAGAGGGTCAAAGAAAAAAATCATAGAAACAATCAATAGTTTCATTAAAGAGGATAACAACAATGAAATGACATACCAAAATTTATGGAATGCAACCAAACAACACTTAGGAAAATTTTATATTTCTCTAAGTATTTACATCAACAAAATGGGGGGAAAAAAGAACAGATCAATGAATTGGGCATGCAGCAACAACAACAAAACTAGAAAAAGAATAATTAAAAAAAACAGTTGAGCACCAAATTAGAAATCCTAAAAAGCAAAGATGAAATGAATAAGACTGAAATAAAAAAAACAAAACAAAACTATTGAGCTAATGAATAAATCTGGGATCTGATTTTATGCAAAAAAAAATATATATATAAATAAGCTAATGGTTAATTTGATTTAAAAAAAAAGAAAGAATCCAAATATCCAGTATCAAAAATGAAAAGAATGAAGAGGGTGAAATCATCACCAATAAAGAAGAAATGAAAGCAAACACTAGGAAAATTTTACCCAATTATATGTCAATAAACTTGACAATCTGAGGGAAATTTATAAATATTTATGAAAATATAAATTACCCAAATTTACAAATCAAGAAATAGAATTCCTAGATAATCTCATCTTAGAAAAAGTAACTGATCAATCCACTAATGAACTCCCCTAAGAAAGGATCCCTAGATTCACAAGTTAATTTTACCAAACATTCAAGGAATAATTAATTCCAATGCAAAATAAACTATTTGGGAAAAAATGGTGAAGAACGAGTCCTACCAGACTCCTTTTATGACATAGAGATGATACTGATACCTAAACCAGGAAGAGCTAAAACAGAGAAAGAAAATTATAAATCAATTCTCTAATGAATACTGATGCAAAAATTCTGAACAAAATACTAATGAGTTGATAACAGCAATGTACCATGAGGATTATACACTCTGACCCAGTGGGATGTATAGCAGGAGTGCAGGGTTGCTTCAATATTAGGAAAACTATCAAGATAATTGACTGTATCAATAACAAAACCAACAGAAATCACATGCTTATCTCAATAGATGCTAACAAAGCTTTTGACAAAATACAGTACCCTTTCCCATTACTAGAGAGCATAGAAATAAAAGGAAAGTTCCTTAAAATGATCAGCAATATCTATCTAGAACCATCAGCAAACATTATCTGTAATGGAGATGGGCTAGAAAACTTCCCAATAAGATCAGGGGTGAAGCAAAGATTCCCATTATCATCACTATTATTCAATATAGTAGTAGAAATATTAGCTATCACAATAAGAGTAGAAAAAGAAGTCAAAGGAAATAGAATAGGTAATGAGAAAACAAAACTATCACTCTTTGCAGATGATATGATGGTGTCCTTAGAGAATCCTAAAAACTCAACTAAGAAGCTACTTGAAATATTTAACAACTTTAGCAAAATTACAGACTATAAAATAAACTCCTATCACTCATCAACATTTTTGTATATTACCAACAAAGACCAGTGTCAAGAGATAGAAAGAGAAATTTCATTTAAAATAACTGTAGACAATATAAAATATGGGAGTTTATCTGCCAAGACAAACCCAGGACTTATATGAACACAATTACAAAACACTTTTCACATAAAGTCATATCTAAACAACTGGGAAAACATAAATTGCTCATGGGTAGGCCAAGCCAATATAATAAAAATGACAATTCTACCCAAATAAATTTATTTATCCAGTGCTATATCAACGAAACTGCTAACAAATTATTTGATAGAACTAGAGTTTGATAAACCCAAAGACCCCAGCTTTGGGATAAGAATTCACTATTTACCAAAAAATGCTGAGAAAATTGGAAAACAATATTATACAAACTAGGTATTGACCAACATCTCACACTGTATACAAAGATAAGGTAAAAATGGGTGCATGATTTAGAAATAGAGTGATGCCCTTATAAATTTAGAAATAAAGAGTGATACTGAATTAGAAGAGCAAGGACTATTCTACCTATCAAGTATGAGGAGGGGAAGGATTCATGACCAAACAAAAGCTAGAGAGCATAGATTGATTATATTAAATGAAAAAGCTTTTGCACAAACAAAACCAATGGAACTAAATTAGAAGGAAGAAGAAATCTGGGAAACAATCTTTTATAGCAAGTGCCTCTGATAAAAGCCTCATTTCTCAAATATATAGAGAACTGAGTGAAACTTATAAGACAAGTCATTCCTCAAATGGTATATGGTCAAAGCATATGAATAGGCATTTTCAGATGAAAAAATCAAAACCATCTATAGGCATATAGAGAAGTGCTTGAAATCACTTTTGCTTAGAGAAATGCAAATTAAAACAACTCTGAAGTATCACCTCACACCTTTCAGGTTGGCTAATGTGACAGAAAAGGAAAATGATAAATGATGGAAAAGATGTGGGAAAATTGGAACACTAATGCATTGTTGATGGAGTTGTTAACTGATCCAACCATTCTGGAGAGTAATTTGGAGCTATGGCCAAAGGGCAACCAAACTGTGCATATTCTTTGATCCAGCAATATCACTGCTAGGTCTGTATCCCAAAGATGTCACAAAAAAAGGGAAAATGACCTACAAGTAGAAAAATATTTATAGCAGCCCTTTTTATGGTGACAAAATATTGGAAACTGAGGGGATGTGCATCAATTGGGGAATGGTTGAACAAGCAGTAGTATATAAATGTAATGGAATTTTATTGTGCTATGAGAAATGATGAGCAAACAGATTTCAGGGGAAAAAATGGGAAGAGTTGTAAGAACTGATGCAAAGTGAAATGAGCAGAATCAGGAAAACATCGTACCCAGAATCAACAACATTGCTTTATGATCAGCTAAGATTCACTCAGCTCTTCTCTGCAATATAATGATCAAAGACAATTGCAAAGGACTCATGAAGGAAAATGGTATCCACGTCCAGATATAGAATTGATGGACTCTGAATGAAGATCAAAGCATTTTTTTCACTTACTTTATTTTTTCTTTTTTTTCTTTTCATCTATTTCTTCTTTCACAATTGTCACTAATATAGAAATATGTTTTACATGATATAACATATATTATCTATATCAAACTATTATTTTTGGGAAAAGGAGAGGGAAGGGAGGGAGAAAAATCTGGCACTCAAAATCTTGTACAAATGAATGCTAAAAATTTTCTTAATGTAAGATTGGGAAAAACATAAATAAATGATTAAAATAAAAATAACATAAAAAGGGTTGCATAGCAGTGTCAAGAAAACCAAAGCTAGAGTGAACTGAGTCTTGTGAAAAAAAATGCTGAAGATAACAAAAAAAAAGTGTAAAATCATAATCAGGGGCAGCTAGGTGGTGCAGTAGATAGAGCACCGGCCCTGAAGTCAGGAGTACCTGAGTTCAAATTCGGCCTCAGACCAAACACTTGACACTTACTAGCTGTGTGACCCTGGGCAAGTCACTTAACCCCAAACGCCTCACCAAAAAAAAAAATCATAATCATTGCTGGAACCAACATACTGGGGATATTTTCTCTCAATAAGGGGTCCTGTGCATGGACAGAGTTCATTGAGAATCTCTCCTCTAAAGATAGGGACCAAATTCATTTCTTGAACTCCCTCAGTCCTTATGCTTCCACTGGGATTGGGGAGGAAAATCATTTCAATAACCACACTCATACTGTGGATTGCTTTCACTAATCAGAGTAGTAGCTACCTGACAGGAGATTTTTTTTTCACTTTTTTGCATTTTAATCTCCCCCACTTAACTCCACATTTGGGAGATAGTTAAGCACTTAAAAAATGCTTTTAAAAGTCAATGATGAGGGGCGGAGTAAAGATGGCAGAGTAAAAGCAGTGACTTGCTTGAGTTCTTCCCCAAATTCCTCCAAATATCTGTAAAAAAAATGGCTCAAAAGAAATTCTAAAGCAGCAGAACCCACAAAAAGACAGAGTGAAACAAATTTCCAGCCCAAGACAACCTGAATGGTTCATTGGAAAGGTCTATTGCACTGGGCTGGAAGAGGAGCACAGTTCAGTGTGGGTGCGCTGGCAAAGATCAGACCTCAGCAAACCTGAAACAGGCCTCAGGGGACTAAATCATTGGTAGCTGTACCAGTTTCTAGACTTCTCAGCCCACAAACACCAAAGACAACTTAGAAGGTCAGTAGAAAAGATCTGTGAGTGAGGTGAGAAAGAAGCTTGGTACCAGTCCCAGTCCCAGCATAGCCCCAGGGTGGTGGCTGCTTCATGAGCTCTCAGCCCACAGACTGAGGGAGAATCAAGTGGCTGATCAGAGGGAAATTGCAGGGATCTCTTTGCTGGCCCTGAAGCAGGATTCTCTTGCTTTGTCCATGCTTGAATATGGGTCACAGTTTTGCGTGGCCGTCCTAGGGTGAGCAGGAGTACTGAGGTGGTGGACCTTGTAGTAGCAGTGGAGAGGGAATTCTCCTCCCAGTTCCAAGGCAGAAAAAAGTGATTGTGGTCAATCATAGACCAGAGCACAGACCAGAAAATGAGTAAACACTTTGCCTTTGATCATACCAGCTTAGAGAACTGAAAATTTACAGGTCCCTAGAAATATCTCTGAAAACAGCTACACAAAACCCCCAAAGTTTGGGACACTATATTCTCCCCACTGGAAGCAGACCCCTACCTTAACAAAGAGTTTAAAACTCAAATAATTGGCTGGGAACATGACCAAACAGCGCAAAAAAAAAAGGCAGACGATAGAATCTTACTTTTGTGACAAAGAAGATCAAAACATGTGAAAAGAAGAAGACAACAAAGTCAAAGCTCCTACATCCAAAACCTCCAAGAAAAATATGAATTAGTCCCAGGCCATGGAAGAGCTCAAAGAGGATTTTGAGAAACAAGTAACAGAAGTAGAGGAAAAACTGGGAAGAGAAATGAGAGTGATGCAAGAAAATCATGAGAAACTCATCAACAGCTTGCTAAAGGAGACCCAAAAAAATACTGAAGAAAATAACACCTTAACAAATAGCCTAACCCAAATGGTAAAAGAGATCCAAAAAGCCAATGAGGAGAAGAATGCAATAAGCAACAGAATTGGCCAGATGGAAAAGTAAGTCCAAAAGCTGATTGAAGAAAATACTTCTTTAAAAATTGGAACAATTGGAAGTTAGTGACTATTTGAGAAATCAAGACATTGTAAAACAAAACCAAAACCATGAAAAAAAAGAAGATAACGTGAAATATCTCATTAGAAAAACAATTGACCTGGAAAATAGATCCAGGAGAGATAATTCAAAAATTATTGGACTACCTGAAAGCCATGATCAAAAAAAAGAGCCTAGACATCATCTTTCAAGAAATTATCAAGGAAAACTGCCTTGATATTCTAGAAACAAAGGGTAAAATAGAAATGGAAAGAATCCACCAATCACCTCCTGAAAGAAATTCCCAAAGTAAAACTCCTAGGAATTGTAGCCAAATTTGAGAGGTCAAATTTTCCTAGGTCGGAAAAAAATATTACAAGCAGCCAGAAAGAACCAATTCAAGGATTGTGGAAACATAATCAGGATAGCACAAGATTTAATAGTTTCTACATTAAGGGACTGCAGGGCTTGGAATATAGTATTCTGGAGGTCAAAGGAGATAGAATTACAACCAAGAATCACCTACCCATCAAAACTGAGTATAATCCTTCAGGGGAAAAATTGGACATTCAGTGAAATAGAGGACTTTCAAGCATTCTTGATGAAAAGACCAGAGCTGAATACAAAATTTGACTTTCAAATACAAGACTCAAGACAAGCATGAAGAGGTAAAC
>NW_020954579.1:20728090-20736385 GCF_900497805.2 Vombatus ursinus
GATAGATAGATAGATAGATAGATAGATAGATAGATAGATGACACAGAGTAAGTTGAATACGAAGGGATGGTTTCTAAAAATAAAATTATGGGGTGAGAGGATTATACTGGGAGAAGGAGAAAGGGAGAGCTAGAATTGGGTAAATTATCTCACATAAAACAGACAAGAAAAGACTTTTACAGTAGAGGGGAAGCAGGGGAACGTGAGAGGGAAATAGTGAATTATATTCTCATCAGATTTGGCTTAAGGAGGGAGTAATGTACACACTAAATTGTGGATGGTAATCTATTTTTACCCTGCAGGAAAATAAGGTGGAAGGGGGTAAGAGAGAGGGGGATAATAGAGGGAATGGTAGACTGGGGGAGGGGGTATCAGAAGCAAACACTTCTGAGTAGTGATGGGGTCAAAAAAGAGAATAGAATAAATGGGGAGCGGGATAGGATGAAGGGAAATATTGTGGAAGTGTTTTGCATCACTATGCATGTATAACTTGTATCGATTTGCTTGCCTTCTCAATGAGGGCAGGTGGGGTGGGAGGAAGGGAGAAAATTTGGAATCCAAAGTTTTAAAAACTAATGTTAAAAATTGTTTTCACATGCAACTGGAAAATAAGATATATGGGCAATGGGGTATAGAAATCTATCCTGCCATACAGGAAAATAGAAGGGGAGGGGGATAAGGGGGGGGTGATAGAAGGGAGGTCAGATTAGGGGAATGGGTATTCAGAATGCATGCCATCTTGGGGTGGGAGGAGGGATGAGATGAGGAGGGGCAAAATGGGGAGAAAATTTGGAACTCAAAATCTTGTCTAAGTTAATGTTGAAAATCAAAAATAAATAAAGAAGGTAAAAAAAACAATCATTAAATCTGTATTTAGTAGGTTCTGAATAGCTATTTATTTCCCCCACTAGAGAAAGAAACTTTTAAAACACAAAAGACCTACAATCCCACATTATTAAAATCAATTTATATCACAATAATCCAGAACTCCTATTATAGATGTATCTGAAAGACTTCAAAGACTTATCCTACAACATTAAAATAGGAAGTAATGAGATGGTAGAATAGGCATTTCACCTTAGCCTCTAATCTATAATATTCAAATAATTCCCTCAAGATCCATATCTTCTGAGAAGCCATGACACATCTTATACTTATCCTGTTTCAATGGTCATCTTATCTTCCCAGAATCATTGTATTTGACTCAGAGATGACTTTCTTTAGTGTATCTGAGGTACTTAGGAACTCCTGACTTCTCAAGCTCAGATGATTCCCAGGATGAAACCATCTGTTTTAGGATTATAGTATCATCATCTATGGTTAAGCAAAGAATTATAAAGCACAGGAGGAATCCATAGACTTTAGATTCTGATTTAGCCTCGTCTAGATAAGCACGTGCTCTGGCTTCCATCTTTGAGCAGCCACCATAGGTCCTTAGTTTAGGGAATTTAACTTCTCTCTCCCTCCTCCTGCAATCTCCCTCTGATCAGACACTTGATTCTCCCTCAGTCTGTGGGCTGAGAGCTCCTTCACAGTGACCAAATGAACACCATTCAGCTCAGCTCCATAGGATGCCTCTTTAGTTCCATTCTCATCCATTCTCCATAAAGTATACTCTAATCTAACCTCTAATAAACAAATTATTCCAGTTAAGATAATGACCAAGGAAAGGCTTGAGAAAACTGATGTAATGTTAACAGATGACATATGGAAGGCTGCTCCAATTCTTTCTACCAATGAAAATAATCTTCTAAATGAAGAAGTTTAAACTAAGAATTGTTATGAGAGAATAGAACCCCAAATTTGTAGGAAAACAGTAAAAAACAAAACAAAATCTTGCTATGCCCTTTGAATTTAAATTGCTAGTCATTTACATCTCATTGTATTGAAATAAATTGTAAATATGATAAAAAAACAACTGTCAATAATATTTAAAAGAGGAAAAGAGAGTTGGGTTCTTATATACTCTTCTAGTCTAGAGCTCTTAACTTTTATGTTGCAGAATCCTTTGGTGGTTTGGTAAAGCAAAAAACTACTGTGTTTTTGTTTTTATTTTTTTTGCCTTTATTCACAATTGAAGGAAATGCTATATTTTGATGAGGATTTAGTGAAAATAAACATGTGATTTTTCCCCATCCCACTTCATAGACCCCAGACCCTAGGACAAGAATTCCTGCTGTGGGCAATAGAATTAGGACCAATGGATAAAAAAATTATAGGGAAAATGATTTAGACTCATAAACAGAATGTTCCAAAAGTTAGAGCTATCATACAAAGCTGTAAGTTCCCCATCACTATAATTATTCAGGAAGAGGGTAGATGATTATCTGTCAAGAATATTTTAGAAGGGATTCCTATACTGTCAGGATAGTTGAGTTAGATGACCATCAAGATCCCTTCCAACTCTATGATTCCATGATCTTGCTTTCATGGCAATGTGACTGGTTGTGTTTTCTCAAAGCAGGCTTAAAGATGGCCTCGTGCCACACATCAGAAGTCATCAAGCTGGCGACTTCTTGTCTGCAACAGTATGAAGGGAGTGAAACTCAAATCTTACAGTACTTTGTTTTGGTTGGGAAGGCTCACTTGAAAATCATACCTTCAGATGGTTAGGATTATCAATGACTGTGTCATGTAAAGAATTATGCCAAGCTATTCTGGGTTGTGTTTTTGTCAGGGACAAGTTATGTTTATGGAAATTAGGCAAAAATAAGTCATTTCATATTTCAATTTGCCAGTACTTTGAATCAATTCCAGTTTTGAGCCACGGACACTTCATTTTTGCCCTTAAGTTCCTATGTTTTCTCTCTGAGTAAATACACTTCCCTTTAGTAAATTCAAGAATATGTTCAATTTTTTCTTTCTTTTTTTTCAAAAGAAATCTCTAAGGTCCTTTGTAGCTTTAACATTTATGAATGAGTTCAGAATTATAATAGAAAGAATAACTTTACTAGTACAGACATACATATATGTGTGGATATATGTGTTTATACACACACATACTTTATATATGGTATGTCAATTTCAACTAAACAAGCACTTATTAGGAGTTCACTATAAGCAAGTCCCTGGGAATACAAAGAGAAAAACAATACAGTCTTCTACTTAAAGAGTTTCCATTCTACTAATGAGATATATGTACATGGATAAATAAATACAAATGGATCACTCTCAGTAGAGCTACTCTCTTTCAACTAACATTTACTCTTTTTTCTAAATAAATCTATGTATACACATATATACATATATGTATGTGTATATAACATGTGTGTATACATATATGTGTATATATGCATAGGTGTGTATACATGTATATATATTTAACTTTCAACATTCATTTTTATAAGATTTTGAATTCTAAACTTTCCCTCCTCCCTCCATTTCCCTCTCCCCAAGATGGCATGCAATCTGACATAGATTATAAACATATGATCATATTAAACATATTTCCACATTAGTCATGTTGTGAAATAAGAATAAGAAAAAAGGGAAAAACCATGAGAAAGATAAAACAAAAAACAACAACAAAAAATAGAAAATAGTATGCTTTCATCTGTTTTCAGTCTCCTTAGTTCTTTCTCTGGGTATGGATAGCATTTTCCATTATGAGTCTTTTGGAATCGTCTTACAGCATTGCATTTCTAGAAGAGCTGAGTCTAAGTCAGTCATTGTACAATGTTACTGTCACTATATACAATGTTCTCCTAGTTCTGCTCACTTCCCTCAGCATCAGTCCATACAAGTCTTTCCAGGTTTTCTGAAGTCCTCCTGTTCACCATTTCTTATAGCACAATAGTATTCCATTACATTCATACACCACAACTTGTTTAGTCATTCCCCAATTGATGGGCATCCCCTCAATTTCCAATTATTGGCTACCACAAAAAGAGCTGTTGTAAGTATTTTTTTGTACATGTGGGCCCTTTTCCCTTTTTTTTTTTATAACATTTCCTCTTGAACTCTTAGGTTGAATTCCTTAAGAGGTGGCTACCCTCAGGTTCTAGAGTATTCTTTGAGTCTATGGTACAAAAACTATAGGTCACAGGCCCCTCACTGATGTGTTTACCTTTAATAATCTGTTAGTAGACACAATTAACTCAAAGTGAAGGCATTTGTGAAGACGCTGTAACAAGTAAACAAATTTCATTGCTTTTCATTACTTCCCTATAAAGTCTCAGTGAAAAGAATGGGCATACATTTAAAGTCACACAAATAAGGAACACATATAAGCAAGGTACCTCATATAATCTACAGGGCCCTGGATTCTTTCTTTTCTGGTGATGTCCTCATATTCTTCTGTCCTGCATTCAATACCTCTTCAGCGCGAGTGACTCCCTGTGCTTGCTCCTCTCTATAGCTTGACTCCCAACTGCCAGGGCTAATTCTCATTCCATAAAGCTGCTTCCCACTTTGACTCTCTCAGGGATGGAAACCTTACTTTTACAAGTTTGTGAACAATTGGCGGGCAGTCAATGGCAAGATGCTCTCAAATTCCATCAGGGAAATTTCTTCATACTCCCAAAGAGCATAAAATGGCCTAGACATCTATTACAGTATATTTGACAATTAATATGTCATTTTATGTACCCCATATTGATTTAATCACCTGGACTGAGGGGCAAATCAGTTATTTATTGAACAACTCACCACTTAACTATTTAATATGTAATAGGGATAGGTGATGTATAGTAATTTTCTTTTTAAAACATCCCCATTGGAAAATTTTCTCCCATTTTTTTTAAAAGAAATTATTCTCTTATTGAAGGATAGTTCTCATATTTTCCCTAGAAGAACAAAAATAGCAAAATGGTTGGATCAATCCTATAGGAAACAGAAGAAAATTATCTCTTTAAACACCACAATCAACAAAAGAGAGAAGAAAATAGATCAATGAATTAGAAATGCAACTTTAAGTATTGAGAACATAACAAATAGGAAAACTCCAAATAAACACAAAAATGAATATTCTGAAAACCAAAATGATGCAATTGAAAAATGATAAGGTAAAAAAAAAAGAGAAATAAAGATAGGCGAAGAAGAAACAACATTATTACTATTTGAAAATGGCATCATGTTTTATGTAGGTTGTGTCCCCATATGGAGTTGCGACCCATGATATAAGAAGTGCTGAAGGTCACAAGTGGAAATAGTTCAAAACCTATTATACAGAAGTTTAGAGATTAAACTAACATTAATTAAATGATTAAAAAATACTGAAATAGGAGGAAATTCAAAAAGTGAAAGAGAAGATATTGAAAATAAATATTATTTAAATCAAGTACAGAACATATAAAACATTTGGGAGTCTACTTCCAAGACATGTACAAGAATTATATGGATATAAACAATAAATCAATATTGTCGGGAATAAATAGAAACCAATAATTTGAGGGATATTAATTGTTTATGGCAGGGATAGCTCGAGATAATAACATGAATAATACTATCAAACTTAATTATAGATTCAGTGACATAACCCCAATCAAACTAATAAAGGGTGTTTAAAAAAATAAAGATAGAAAAAACATCGCCTGGAGAAACAAAAAGTCCATAATCTCAAGGGAAATAGTCTTTAAAATGGAAAAAAAAAAGAGAACCTAGAAATGTCAAATCACAGACTACAATTTTATTGCTGTTTAGTCATTTTTCAGTCATATTTGACTGTGACCCCTTTTGGAATTTTCTTGGCACAGATACTAAAACAGTTTGCCATTTCCTTCTCTAGGTCATTTTATAAATGAGGAAATTGAGGCAGACAGAGTTAAGTGATTTGTCCAGGGTCATATAACTAGTAAGTATCTGAAGCCGGATTTGAACTCATGAAGAGGAGTCTTCCTGGCTCCAAGTCTGGAACTCTATCCACTGCTCCATCTAGCTGCTCCTCAGACTGTAATGTAAAACTGTAATTATCAAAAACTATATGGTGGCTGTTAAAAATAGAACGAAGTGATCAGTTAAACAGATTAGGTACACAAAACTCATAAACAATAAAACATAATAGTATACAATGTTCAATTTTTAAAATAAGGACATCAATTAGAGGGTAAGGAATTTCTATATGATTAAAAAAAACTATTGGTAAAATTTGAAAACAATCTGTTGAAAATGAGGTATATACCAACAATTTACACCATATACCACAGTAAGCTCCAAAATACCTTTAAGACCTAAACAGAAAATATCTTAACAAAAACAAATTAGAGGAGAATAAATACCTTTCATTTTGAGCAGTCAATGGCAAGATGCTCTTAAATTACATCAGGGAAATTTCTTCAGACAGAGCAAGGATTGCTTACCAAAAAGGGAGAGCAATGATCATAAAATATAAAATGGACTATTTTGAGTACATATCACAGAAAGGTTTTGCACAAACAGAAATAAAGCAGCTAGAATTGAAAGTGGAATAATTAAACGGGAAAAATGTTGCATTGTTTCCCTGACTGATCAAAAGATTGATATCTAAACTATGAAGGGATTATTATAATTATATAAGGACAAGAACAATTCCCAAATAGGTGAATGATTGAAGGATATAAGTAAGCAGTTTTCAAAAGACTAAATATGAGCTATTAATAACATGAAAAAGTGTTCCAAATCATTATTAAGGGAAATTCAAATTAATATAATTCTGATTATCTGTGAGCTTGGCAAACATATCAAAAGTGGAAAACGTGAATTGTTGGAGGGGTTAGTAGAAAAGAGTCAGACTAATTCACTATTAGAGGGCTTTAAATTGGTCCAATTGTTATGGGAAATAATTTCTAACCATACCCATGCTTCCTATCTCTTGACAGTGGGCTGATGAATCAGAAGTTTAAAATTAAAGGGTCATCTTTGCTTGCAATCAATGTAGTGATTTGTTTTGCTTAAGGAAAGTTACTTGTTATAAGGAGGGGCTTTTATTTAAGCAATAGGGAACAATTTATAAAAAGTGATAGAAATAAAAAAAGAAAGAAAAAATGTTGAAACATTAAAAATACACAAAAGAAAGTAGACTTCTAGAACAGGAAGAAACACAGATAGGAAAGGCAGTCTTAAATTTAATATACAATTTTAAAAACTGCATAAAAGTTCAGATTCCTACACAATCCTCTTTTCTTTTCATTTAGTGGAATATTTACATTTCTTGCAGTTCACAGCAAGAATACGAAAATAAACAACGATCTCTATTGAAGGACAAAATATAATGCTTCATATTTTTCATTCTACTGAACTTAATTCAATTGAGCATTAAGAGGTGGCTGTTCTAGAGCATGGTGGGGTACTTACATTCCTTACTACCACCACTTCCAGTCCCTACTTCCTCTAGAATTCACCAATAAGGCTGAAATGGACTTTCATTGCCTGAACCCAAAGAATGGAAAAGTTTGAGTCTATGGATCAAAAATATGGGCAGAATTCATCAATATGCTTAAAAGCAATCATCAGCTAGATTTTTCAAATGTCCAATGAAATTAAAACTCAAAGTAGACAAAGACTCTCGTTTGCATACTGATGTAATTAATAGAAAAGTAATAGCTGAAGTCTATTTTTGAGAACCAGTCTACAAAGTCTATAGGGAGAAACTCTTCACCAGTAAGCTGGTCATTTGGTAGGGAATTCTCTATTTATAACAAATCATGATACAGATAAAAATGCCAAATGGTCCTGTCTTATGTGTTCCTTTTCACTGTTGACAGTGACAGTGACAATATAGTGGAAAATGGAACAGAATCATATAATTTTTAGACCATCCATAAATATTAACTTAATTACTATTGTTTTAATTGTGAGACTATCATCTAGTGACCAACAAGGGAAATACTCCTGAAGGAAGAGATTCATATGAATCTTGACATTCTCACTATAAATGTAACCAAAAGAAAGAAGTTGTAGCTAAATTAGAACTTGGTTCACATATTCTTTCACAGGAGGTGAAGGAATTCATGAAGTTGGTTTAATCCTGTGTCCAAAGGCAACAAGAAACATCATTTCATGGGAAATATTTGATCTTCTCATATTCCAATGCACATGATTAATACTTGTAATAAAACCCCACTTAAAATAATTATAGCTTATATACCAACATCTGTTGCAGGGAATTAAGAGAGAGAAAATTTATGATAAATTCAATAAATTTCTCCAAAAGAAATCAACAGATACTTTGGTAATCTTGGTGAGTTCAACATAAAAGTGAGAATAGGTGAGGATAGTGTACAGACATATACACACACAGACACATACATATAGACAGACACACACACATACGTACATATATACATATATACATATATACATATATACATATATACATAT
>NW_020954579.1:20736395-20742283 GCF_900497805.2 Vombatus ursinus
TACATATATACATATATACATATATACATATATACATATATACATATATATACAAACACATACAAACACACACATGTACATATACATATATATATATGAAAACAAGAGTCAAGAATAATGAACTAGAACGGATAAAGACTTGAAGATTACATAGAAACTTCACACCTATACACCATGAATATTTTCTTTGAACAAAGGATAGGCACTAGAAATGATGAGCAACAAAGATTATGAATGAAATTGAACATATGTTAATGGAGAGGATATAACTCACTGCTATTTGGAAAAATATTTCTGAATCAACTCTCAGTGGATAAAAATAAGAAAAAAAAATGACATTCAATGAAACAATTAAATCTTGCCAAATTCTTACCATTTATTAAAAATAAAAAAAGGATAATGAATGGAAGAAAGGACATAGATGCAGATTGTAATAATTTCATAGAGTAGTTCAATTGTTGTAAATCAATTTCCATAACAGGAAAAAAATAGTCTAAAATGTTTCTTAGTCACTGTATACTTGACTTACTTGTGAAGTAGAAAAATATAGCAGTTAGAGGTAACATTGGTTCAAATGATGAATTCATTAATAAAATCTTAGGGGGAAGAATAATGCAAAATTATGTTTAGTACCACCTCATAAAGCAGAGAGAAGCTATAGAGGGGAAAAAAAATAACAGTTTTTAAAAGCTTGATGAGCCATCCTACTAAGCAAATCCATTCTAATAATATTTGATGAAAATGAAATGATAAAAAAGAAGAAAAATTAAAATATCCACAAATATTTTATCATAATTTGATTAGCATTATCAATGACATTAGAGCCAAGAGTCAGAACCAATATCAGTCCTAGATGAATTTATAAAGATGGTAGAAATGCCACTAAGTGGGAAAAATCAGTCAAATTAAACTATGTATATGGAGAAGAGATTATGCCCCATGTGAAATAGTTGTGAATGTGTTGAGAGATTCATTAACAAAGTATACAAAACAGGGATAAATGCCAAAACCATGAGGGAAAAACAATCCTTTCTTAATATGAATAAAAGTGAACAAGAAAATATTAACAATCACTGACCTATAACCTTGTTTCCTTCTAAATAATTTTTATTAAAAATGAGAATTGTTAACATATTCACTAAGGGCATCCTCACCAAAGGTACTGCAGGAAGAGGCAAATTTTTAAAATGATATTCTACCAGATTGTTGGATTTGGAGTCAATAAGACTTAAGTTGAAATCCAGCTTCAGACACAGCTGTATGATCGTGGCAAGTCAGTTAACCTCACACAGCCTCAGTTTCCTCATCTTTAGAATGGAGATAATATTAGCACCTACCCCCCGGGGTTGTTGGGAAAATTAAATGAAACAATTTTTGTAAAGTGCTTAGAAAACCTTAAGGCCCTACATAGATGTTAGCTATTATTATTGTTATTATGATTATGGAGAAGATTCATTGTGAAATCTAGGCTGAAGGGTATTTTCATAGATGATGAGATGCTGCTATTTTCAGATAACCATGTGTTAGTTGTATCAAATTCCAGAATACAATAGAACCTCCTAGAAGAAATGTGAAGTCACATAAAAGAATTTGGCCTAGCCATACAAAATAGAATAACCAAGTAGACATAGAATCAGTTTTACCTAGATTTTGACCTACAGTTTGTTGGACAATCTATAGGGCTTCTTTATTGGTGTGTACATGCATGTGCATGTATGTGTGTATAGGATAATTAGTACAAATGAACCCTGAATTTAGCCCATAATTAAATAGAATAATTCTCATAGTATATCTTATTCAGGAAATTATAAAGCTCTTTTAGTGGTCTCACAGTTATGTCTAAAACAAAGACCTGTCTTTTAAAACTTAATATTCTATTGGTGTTTTTAAATGGTCAAGAAACATGGAATAATGCAACTTTCAAAGAACCAAAAAAAATGTGTTTCACATAGATGGTAGTGGAGAGACACATGGTGAATGTGAACAGGAGGTGAAATAAAATGAATAAGAAACTTGGAAGAAGAAATTGAGTTATAAATGCCATCAGATAAATGTTTGATTATTTGTTATTGTTATTGTTATTACTGTTTTCCTAAGTATCAGTTCTTCAAAATGGACATTCATGAGATGAGCATAAAGAAATGACATCTGAGAAATATGACTTTCAAATAGAAGCTGCTTCATCATTCAAATTTCCTATACTAAGATGGTGGCCATCTTTCCTCTACATAAATAATATATTTATACTTCTTATATATTTTATATACAAACTATATACATACATACATATATATGTATATATACATATATATGTATATATACATACATATATATACATATATATGTATATATATGTATATATACATACATATATATACATATATATATATATGTATAGTTGCTGTCTTTTCCATTAGAACATAGGTTCTTTGTGAGTAGTCAGTCAATAAGCATTTTTTAATCACCTACTATGTGCCAGGCACTATGCTAAGGACAGGTGATACAAAGAAAGGCAAAAGATAGTTCCTGCTCTCAAGGAGTTCACAGTATAATTCTTTGTACTCATATCTCCAACATCTACCAGAATTTCTGACTTGTAATAGACATTCAGTAAATATTTCTTAGTGATTGATTGATAATACTGTTCTTGTAAACTCAAAGCTCCCTTTGAAGAAGCTTTCATAATTTGTGGCCTTATGATTTGAAGTGTGTTATTGCTTCCTTTTCCATACACTATGTTTCCTTTATTGTTATTGTTATTATGAGGGATAGACTTGAATGAAAGAATAAGGAAGAGGGCAGTGAATGGTGTTTAGAAAAAAATATATTTACTTTACTCAGTCATTGACCAGTTAAAAGAGCTAGACCAGGTTCTTAATGTCCCCACTTCAGCCTCTCCCCCCCCCCCCAAAAGTTAACTATTCCCAGTCTCTTCCAGCATCTCTAGTTACTACATTCCCCCCACCCCAGTCTCTACTCCTCTCCCACTTGGAGGACCAAGAAAGAAGAGCATATATGCATTTCTGTATGGTTTCCCTTAATCTGGAGGAGAGGAAGGAAAGAAAAAGGAGACAAGGAAAGTGAGGAGGGTGGAAAAAGAGATTTTATGTATGTACGTACCCCTGCTACCCACCTCATTTCTCCCTCATACCTATTCTGCAGATGTAGGTATAACTTAGAAAGGAGAAGACCAATTGAAGAATTGTCTCTTCAGAAATCTAGAATTATATGCCATAGAATATGTGAACTCTTAGGGTTTTCGAGTTATTCCAGGGCATGCATCTTCTAGAATATCTTGTGTATCTTCTAGTGCATTAATTTTACTTTACTTATTGATTTTTGGTGCATATTAGGAAATAGAAATTAAAAAATTACTTGATCAACATTTCACAGGTTTTCAGTAGTAAAATGAGCATAGAATTCAAATCTCTTGACTCCTAAGCAAGTTCGCTTTCCATATACTGTAGTCTAAAATTGGTCATAGATTTAGAGTTGAAAGGGACTGTGAGAGGTAAGAAATGATTATGTTTCCATATAAAGAAATTGAGAGAAAAGGCAGCATAAGTCAGAGGTTCTAGAACCAGTTAAATTAGTTCTTTGGTTGAGGAGGTCGGAAGTAGAACAAAAGTTAAGTTTTACTCAGAATGTGTATGCATAACAGGCTCATTAATACTAACTTCTCCGCCCAGAGGGGAGCAGTAGCATAGAAGGAGGCACATTTCATATGTTAGTGGGAGGAGGGGCTTGTTATGAAGTGGGAGTATCAGGAAGACTGTAACCTGAAAGAGTCTGGACCAATCCTGACTCTAGAGGGAGGAATAGCAGTGAACTAACTGTATAAAGCTTGTTCTCACTGCTATACAGTGTGTGTTATCTTTTCTTTCTTTCTTTTTTTTGGGGGGGGAGTATCATACACCCAGTTCTCAAAAGAACCATAAGTAAATAAACATTCCTTTGCTCACTTCAGTTTAAGTTTTATTTCTTAAGGGAGGACGGAACTCCCCATGGTATGTTTCTAGGGGAGCAGTGACTTGCTGAACCACATTTCTCACAGGACCTTACAGGTAATGTAGACCAAAGGTGTCAAATGTGTGATTAGAGAGGAACTGTGAGACTGCAACACTCCTAAGTATGATCCAAACTAGATTAAAATGTAATTGGGAAATATTTAACAAAATAAATTAAAAAATCATAAGTAACATTACATTTTAAACCAAAAAAAAAAAAAAAAAAACAGTAACCCAGAGGGATTCTTATGTGTGGATTGGTAGTCCCCATTTTTACTTGAGTTTGACACCAATAATCTAGACTAGTCTTCTTCATTTTACAAATGAGAAAACTGAGGAACAATAAGTTTAAGGTTTTTATTATTTTTTATTTCAATAAATTGGAACATAGTTACAATTTACATATTTATACATATTTATAAAATTTACAATTTTATAAAATTGTAGCATAGCTACAATTTAAACATAGGTCCACTAACTCCAAAATCAACACTCTCTGCCATATCGTATTCTCTTCTAAATTGTGAGGCCTTTCAGTTGAAATAAAATCTTCACTGAGCAGCTAGTGATTCACCAATAATATTATACTTCCAGTTTAGTTTTGACCCATTTTCTCATAAGAGCTCAATATACTCTAAATGATTTGGGACTGAGACATTTAAAAGAATATGTAATTGAAAAAGAATATTGATTGGAAATATGTTTAACATGATTGTACATGTATAACCTATGTATAACCTATATCAGATTGCTTGGTATCTTGGGGAAGAAGGAGAGAAGGGATGCAGGGAGAAAAAATTTGGAACTCAAAATCTTATAAAAATGAATGTTGAAAAGTAAAAAGAATAAAAGAAAGAAAGAAAGAAAAGGAAAGAAAGAAAGTAAGAAAAAAAGGACATTGATTCTAGAGTCAGAGAACCTGGGTTCAAATCCTGTCTTATTCTCACTAGCTGTGTGACCTTTGGCAATTTGTTAATCTCTCTGGGCCTTAGGTTCCTCTGGTAAAAAAATGAGGCCCTCAAACTAGACAGATTTCTAAAGCTCCTCCCAGATGCAAGCTTAATCATTTTATAAATTTTATGAAAACCATGCAATCCAGACCTAAGTCCATGATTAATACAATTAATTCCCTATCCTTTGCCCTTTCCTTATAGCTACACAGCCTCCCAGAGAGTCATTGCTTCATTTCAGAAAGACATGTTTTTTTTTCTCCCTTTTTAATATAAATGTGTTTTCAGGTATTTTTATTTCTTTTTTTTCTTAGATCCCCTGCAACCCTGGGAATAAAATAATTGTTTAGTTTTTTTTTTTTTTGTGGAGGAGGGGTTTGTTTTGTTTTGCATCAATTCTCTTCAACTAGATCAGTCAGGAGGTAGGTTCCCATTGTTGACAGTGAATGCTGAAAGGTACTGAATGACTTTTAATTTCTATATTAAATAACCTATTTGTTTTCTTCTGAGAGTGGGGGTACTTTTGAACAGGCTTTTGAGAGGAAACCCTCAAACTGATGAAAGGGATAAGTTGACTCAGAGAACTTTTAAGTGGGAGCTACTAGAAAGGAGTATCTCAGTGAAGCAGTTTTACAAAGACCAGGTTTTGTCCACAAGAGATTGGGGAGAGATGACCTTGAACACCCCAGACAACATTAAGCTCCAGGTTACAGCTGACTGGAATCTTGAGGTTTTATTGGCCACAAGCCAGTCTGCAATCTGCTCTAACCACCCGAGTATTTTATAACATTGTAAAGACTGTATTGTTTGAAACATTTCATAATTTTACACACAACTTGGCAGGCATCCAAAACCATCTCCAGTGTGCCAAAACTATCAGCAGCCACCCACCTCCATGTCTATTGCGGCCTGATTAACGATGTTCCACCAA
>NW_020954579.1:20742293-20765822 GCF_900497805.2 Vombatus ursinus
TGTGTGTGTGTGTGTGTGTGTGTGTGTGTGTGTGTGTGTGTGTGTGTATGCATATGTATATTTGTATGTATGTATTTGTAAAGGTGTGTCCCTTTCACACTTTTGAAAATTTGTAGGATGTGGTGGGCAAGTAACAGAAACAATAAGACATAAGGGTCCCATTCAGACTGCATTTGTACTTTCTAAAGGGACAGCACCTTTCAGACTTGAATAAATAATTTTGTACCTTATAAAGAATGCTAAACTTTAGGTAGTATCATTCTCTCCTAGTAAAAGATTTGAGGTTTGAAGAAGCTTATTTGTATGTGAAAAGTCCAGAAAAGCAGGTGAGCAGGCAGTAAATAGAAAGAATGGATTTGCACCCTCGGCATAAAATGCCTCTACTTTTTTTTTACTACCCACTCATTTGTCTGCCAGAGAGATTTGAGGTTTTTCAAAAAATAGAGAAAGTTGAACTCTAGAGCTCTTTTTTGGTGATAGTTGGACAAATGGCTATTTCCAGGTTATGGCCTAGTCCAGGGGTAGGGAACCTGCAGTCTCGAGGCTACATGTGACCTTCTAGGTCCCTGGGTGCATGCAGCCCTTTGACTGAGTCCAATCCTTTTTATTAAGGGGATTTGTTCTGTGAAGTTTGGATTCAGTCAAAGGGCTGCACTTGAGGACCTAGAGGGCCACATATGACCTCAAGGACGCAGGTTCCACACCCCTATTCTAGTCTGCAGAGGAGAATATTTGGAAAATTCATTGGATAATCACTATAAGTTAGAGTGAATTATCTCAACAAGAGTCCCCAGTGCCAGGAAGAGTTGTCAAAAGGAAGGACAAAACCTGAGGTTATTAGTTTACAGGACAAATCTTGTACTTGAAGCAATCAGTTAATTAACATTTGTTAAGCACCCACTCAGTACCAGATGCTGTGTTAAGCATTGGGAATATAAATATAAATGAAAGCAGTATCTTACAATCTAACAGAGGAAGACAACACCAGAAAAGAAGCTGAAAAGTGAGGAAGGGGGAAGCAAAGGGGACAGAGAAGGACAGGAAAGAAGAAAGAAGGTATTTGGCATGGGGTATGATGGAGACTTCCAAAGAAGGCCAAAAACATTGTAACTGGCAGAACTCTCCGATCAAAGGGCCCAATCAGAGAGGGAGAGGGTATTGATGAGATGTGAGTACCAGGCATATTCAATCTTGCTGCATAATGAGATTGCCCAATGATGTGTTTCCTGGGGAAGGAAGTCTTGATAGAGAAGTCATGAAAAAAAAAAAATTCCAAAGCAGTGTAACTGGTGGGAAAAGGGGAGAAACTCTGTACTTAAACCCCTCTTTAAATAGAGGCCCTGAAACCCGTGGCCCAGTATCTGTTATTTATATGTTGTTTGGTTTCTCTTTAAGGATGCTAAGAGCCCATCTTTGAGATTTTACTGGTCTAGGACAGGAGTGGCAAACCTGTGATCTTGAGGACACATGTGGCTTTCTGGGTCCTTGGATGTGACCTTTGGACAGAGTCCAAGTTTTATAGAACAAATTCTTTTATTAAGGGAATTTGTTTTGTGAAGTTTGGATTTAGTTAAAGGGCCTCATTCGAGGACCTAGAGGGCCACATGTGGCCTTGAGGCTGCAGGTTCCCTGTCCCTAATCTAGGGGGTTGGGGCTGGGAGGACTGACATGACTCCTCTGCCATGTGAGGCATTAAAAGACCATTTTATAGGGGATTGGTGCATGTCAGATATGACAAAATTCGGACAAGTATGGGAGTCAATGCATCTTTCTAATCAGATGTCATCATTGTATTGCATGTAAAGGCATAAATAAGCCCTATCCACAACACAATTAGTATCATATACTTTTTAATCATTTTTATGACTGAGTAGACTATTATAACTCACCTACTCCATAATATCCAGTGACTGTCAATTACCTTCAACAATATGAAATCCTATGGCTATTGGAGCCCTTTACAACACGAAGCTATTCCTCCCTTCCAATCTTTTTATGCTTTACTCTTCTCCATATACTCTAAGACACAGTGATACTGGAATTCTTGATGTTCCTCTTATATGATATCCCATGCCTTTTCACTGACTGTCCCCTACACCTAGAATGCTCTTGCTTTCCACCTCTCATTTGTAGCTTCCTTCAAGCCTCAACTCAAGATCTCCTTCTTCAAGAGGCCATTCCTTGTGCCCCCTCCCACACCACTACTTATGTTTTCCATCCAAGATTACTTTCATGAACTCTTTATCTTATATATACTTATGTTTATGCATATTATCTCCCCATCAGAATGTGAGCTCCTTGGGAGACAAGATCATTAACTTATCTTTGTATCTGCAGTGTTTACTACAATTCCTTTCATATGCTAAGCACTTAATAAATGCTTGATGATAATGCTCATGATGACCTATGAGAGTCTCAGTGCATTGCAATAAAGTGGCCTGAATCAAACCTCAACCAGAAAATTTGGCGTTAGTCAGTAGCACTGGCTTATAAGGACCTCTCTAACTGATCTCATGGATAAAGGGTGATGTGTAGGAAAAGGAACTTTGGGTAATTAGATGGCCAGCTAAGGATTCTGGCACCCTGTGGTTGTTGTTCTTTTAGTCAAATAGAGAAAGCCCTCTTAAAGGGATAAAGAAGGGACCCCTATTGAGACTATTACACAATGGGTGTTGAGGAGGTTGACTGAGAGAGTACAGATTTTTGCGATAACCAATATTCATTGACTTTTGCTAACTATTTTAGAAGAGCTGGATCATTGGCATAAGGAAAATGAAATTAAACAGTTTTTGCACATTAATAGTTGGGGGACATATGAATGAAATTTTGGTGTTTCAGGATAATACTTTGAAGGTCGAGAGCTGACTTTCAACTTAGTAATAGAACAGGTGAAGGACAATGCTGATGAGGTTGGGGCACATAGGCTTAAGGGAGCAAACATGGTCTTCAACTGAGAAGTGCTACTTTAAGACAAAGAAAGTTTTGATCTACTGAGATTAGAGATGTAAGTGAAAAGAATATTATCAGGGGTGACAATGAGAATTTGGGAGCCCAACCCAGTAGTTAGAAGATCTTGGAATTACCCTTGGGCTTATTTCAGCAGATAATCAGAGGGTTGGCAAGGTTTTACCAATAAGGAAATTAGGGGCTATAGGAAAATTTTAAACCACTAATGGAAGTCGTTGGAACATGATTGGTGTGGGTATGGTCAATGGGGCCAATGAAACCTTTTTTATTTTCTTGACACAGAATTTCATCAGCTTGTGGATTTCACAGAAGACAATTTCACAAAGTCAGTTAAATCAGTTGAAGACCTTGGATAGGCATTGCCTTTTATACAATCTTATATGGTAAAAATAGTGAGTTTTGAGCATCTGGTCCAATAAAGATTTCTTTACATCCTGTTCCCTTATGAGGGTCATTATTATTTTTTGTAGTCAATAATTAATTTAAATTGATGATTATATGCTATGTGACTCTGAATCATGGAATAATATAATCTTTGAAAATTAAGGTTAAATGTCACCCAAATGACAAATTGTGATACGAAGAATATTATTGTTGCTGTTGAATGGCTTCAGCTAAGTCTGATTCTCTGTGACCCTTTTAGGGATTTTCTTTACAATGATACAATGATGCCATTTCCTTCTCCTGCTCATTTTACAGAATGAGGAACTGAGGTAAACAGGGGTAAGTGACTTGCCCAGTGTCATACAGCTAATAAGTGTCTGAGGTAATATTCTAACTCAGTTCCTCCTCACTACAGGGCTGGCTCTCTATCAACTGTGCCACCTGGCTTCCTGATAAAGAATACTACCCTCCAAGAAATATGTAAAAAAAAGGAGTATAAAAAATGTAATGACAGAGATATTTGACAGGAAATAAAGGTAATTATATGGAGAAAGAGAGAGATAACTGATGAATTGTCCATGCATTTCACTGATACTCATGAAATACCAAGAGAATTATAAGTACTCTTTATGAAGAATTTATGGAAATATATGGACAGGAAAGGAATCAAATGAGTAGAGGAAGGGTGGGTTATGACCTTGCATTATTATAAGTGGTACCTACATTCTTGAGCTCACAGATCCATATAGGCACAGAAGGTAGTAGACAGTTGAAAGCAAGGCCTTTCAGGAATAGAATGAAATCTCTCTTTAGTTAATTCAGCATAGCTTTAAGCAAAGCATTACTTTAAGTTGGCAAATAACATCATCAAGATTTGATGACTAGAGTTCTAAAAGCTTAGAGGGTACATGGAAAGAATAAAATTTAAACAAAAAGTGTTTCTATTGCCAAACATTCTCAGACAGATCTACAAGGAAAAAGGATGACCGATTTTAATGATTGCCTCATAATCAGTTTTTGCTTCTCAGTAAGTTGACTCTTTCAAGAAGCCACACTCAAAGTAGTAGGTACAGATGGGTTCACTTTTAAAAGAGGGATATGCAGAGATAATTAACAATAATGGGTTACTCCTCAATCCTCCTTAATTTAACTTATTCTTGATTCTATATCCATGATATTTTTGATTCATATTTGGTTAGACCTATTGATAACCTTTCTTGATTTTTCACTTCAGCATCAGATTCCCATTTCTGACTGAGATTATTGCCTATTCAGGAGGTCACATATTCACATTCCTATGAATGCTTTTAACGCCTCTCTCAAGTCTTGTGTTTGAATGTCATTTTTTTTTCTATTCAGCTCTGATCTATTTGTATCAGGAGTTCCTGGAAGTCTTCTATTTCATTAGATATCTACATATTCCCTTATAGGGTTATAGTCATTTTTGCTGCATAAGCCTTTTTTGATTGTAAGCTAGTTCCTTTGCCTTCTAGAATATCATGGAGAATGAGTAGTATAATAGCCTCTACAGAGTGCACAGTATCACAGGCAATAGTCACCTTCTACAAGATGTGCCTTTAATATATGGACTTCTCCCCAGGAAGAGAGAAAGCTTTCTGGTCTGACAGTTCCTTTGATCTAACTTGTAGGAAGATTTTCCCAATAAGCATAGACTGCTTTTAGATATAGATCTGTTTGGCCTGCTCTAGCCTTTCCTTAGTCCATTATCTACATAGAATTGTCCCAGCCTTAAAGTCTGTTATCTTGGAAGACTCCAAAAATTTTGAACATATGATTCTGTTACCTACTTTCCCCCTAACCCATTAGTAGGTGTCCTTTTATCCTGGAAGACTGGGAGAACAAGAATTTTAATTACTAGAAGGTCGTTTAAAAATATTGGGGAGATTGTGGCTGCTGGGCCAAGAAAAACTGACTAAGTGATGGTGACACATGAGTGTCAGTACTGATTCATGTTGGGAGAGGGTGAACACATGAAGTTTATGACCACTTTGCTATATTTCTATATATGCTCTTGACCATAACGTGGATCAGTGGTTCTTAGAGGTGTCATCAACTGCGCTGCTGCCCTGACATCTGTGGCTGCTCCTGTTCGACATAATTTCTTTGTATTACAAAACCTATTTTGAATTCTCCCTGATATCACCCCCAATCATGGACTATACTTTTTTAAGAACTTTTATATTGTTTAATTTTATTTTAATTTTATCTTTCTTTGCAATAAGCTCCTCCTCTAGTACTGCCTATTGTAGGCTTCTGGCATCTCCAAATTCAGAATAGTATAATAACAATCTAAAGACCATTTGGGAGATAGAAGTTCCCCAGCAAAGTGTTTGAGACCTTGCAATCAAGAAGTGGGTTGTGGCAGTAGCAGGGATTGCTTTTCATAGGAAAGGTTTGTTTCTTTATCACTGCAAAAGATATGTTCAGGATTTGATTGAACAAGGGGAATTATGGTTTGAATCACTGGCATGGCTTCTTGGTTGCCTGAAGCATAAAAATCCCAGGCTATGGGAAATTGGTGCTTATCAGGTTTGATAGAATTTCCACTCCCTGGGGTAAATTAGTCTTTTCAAGTGGGTGTTATTGATTAACTGGATGCAGAAGCTGAAAGGGAAAATGTCTACCTGAACAAATGTTGTATCCCCATTGATATTTTTTGGTGGTTGCATAAATTTCTCTTTAATATTTGTGACCAACTAGTTTTTTGTTGCATTGCATTCCATTCCTGATTCTGAACTACTGAATTGGCCTATTTCAGGTGTGCTATTCCCATTCCCACCCCCCACCAATTTCTTGTCTGGAAGGTGGACCATCTCAGAGCCAAGGTCTTGAGGGAAGGGACCTAGAAAGGCTTCTGATAATCCCTTTCTTCTTTTCAGTCTTCTTACACCTTACACTCTATACCCCCACCCCATGTACTATTTGATCCTATGACATTTGGTTTCTCAAATAGACAATCCATCTCTCTGCTTAGGGCATTTTCTCTGGTTCTTTGCCATGCCTGGAATTCTTTCCCAACTTTTCTTTACCTCCTAGATTCCCTGGTTTCCTTTAATTCCAAAAAAAAATCTTATCTTCTATAGGAAGCTTTTTCTAATCCCTTTTAATTCTAATTACTTCTCTCCTTTAATCATATAACTTGATCGTACATGCTGTTTGCTTCTTGTCTCCATCATTAAATTGTGAGATCCTTGAAGGTAGTGACTGTTTTCTGACTTTCTTTGTATCCCCAGATATTAATATAGTGCCTAGCACATAGTAGGCACTTAATAATTATCCATTGACTAATAGACTGACTGGTAGAGACTATAGTTTACCAGAAAGTAGTCAATCTGATACACTCTGATTATGTAACCATGGACAAGTCACTTAATCTCTCAGTGTTCTAGACAACTAAACCAAGGTTATAAGTCTCAGTCATCATCTTACATTTGTAGAAGTTTCTTCAATTAGGAATTCCCTATATCCCTGAAATCCCAGTTCTACCCCCTCTTACTAATTTCATCTTATTATATTCAGTCCAGGGTTCTATAATGTCAAGATCTTTTTGGATCCTGACTGTCATCCAGGGTGTTAGCTATCCTTTCCGTCTTTGTGTCATCTATGAATTTGATGAGCACTCAGCCATATATGCTTTTATATAAGTCATTGGTAAAAATGTTACAAAGACCCGAACCAAAAATGCCTCCATAGACTACTCCACTGGAGATCTCCTGTCATATTAAACCACCACTATTAACAAATAGTTTTTAGTTCAGATATATAAACCATTCTGAAGACATCTTATTATACATTTTTTCTTCTTTCTACCTCCCTATCCTCTCTACAAGAATAATGTGAGATACTTTATAAAAAGTTTTGCTAAAAATCTAGTTAAAATATATCAATGGCACTATCCTTACCTAGAAATCCTGTCAAAAAATGGAAATTAGGCTGGTATAGCATGAATATTCCTTGAGGAAGTCATGTTGGCTTCTTGTAATCACTGCTTTTCTTGATCATCACGCATATACTCATACCTACAAATATTTAATAATCCATTTAGAACTCTTTCAAGGATTTAAGTTCAGTTCACAGGCCTTTATAGCTTGTACATTAATTTCTTCCCTCTTTTGGAAATCAAGAGAGCTTCTCCAATTATGTAGCATCTCTCCCATTTTTCCATATGTGAAAACATTTCATTGGCTGGTCCTCATAGTCATATTTGCCATTTCTTTTAGGGCCTGAAGACATATTTTATTTGGGGCCACGTGACTCAAATTTTTAAAGGAGACTAGCTGATGTCTTACTATGTCTTCACCTATTTTGGTATCAATTCCTTGTTAGTCATTAGGTTCTAGTATTCCCAGGATAAATATTGTTCTTCATGGAGGAAACAAAAACAAAAGAAAAATTAGGCAACTCTGCACTTTCTCTGTTCTCATTTATGATTATCCCATATATACTATTAAGTTTCTACCCCGTCTTTGAATCTGTTTTTTTCACTAATGTAGCTGAGAAAACTCATTCTTGATGTCATTAGTTTCTTTTATTGTCCTTGGCCTATAACAAGTCTTAGCAGCCCAGAAACTATTTTTAAAATACTATTCCATTCTTTTATATTCATCCTTTTTTGCTCAATCTTTTCTTTCCTCTTTTGGAGGCAGCTTATTTTTAAAGTCTAAACTAGTTGGGGAGTTCCCTGTGCATCCTTCTACATAAAACCTTTATAGATGCTCCTAGTAGTCAGGGGCTCCTTCCAAATTGCATGAATTCTGTATTCACTTGTCTATGCCTATGTCCCCCAATAGAATTCAAGTTCCTTCAAGGATTATTTTATTTCATATTTGTCTTTCTTCCAAAAATATCCAACACAAAGTAGGTATTTAACAACTGCTTGTTATATGAATAGATGAATGCATTCATGAATGAGTGAAAGAATGAATGAATGAATAATGTTATTGATAAAATGCTGGACCCAGAGTCAGGACCTAAGTTCAAATCTTACCTCTGATACCATCTTGTTAGTAATGGGAAAATCACTTTATCTCTCTAATCCTCAGTTTCTTCATCTGCAAAATGTAGATAGCTATGAGGCTCAAGTGACAAAATCTATGTAAACTTACTAGCAAAACTCTAAATCCTCAATAAACATCAGTTTTTATCTCTACTCCTCTGAAGTAGCAGGCTTCTCCAACAGGTTTTTTTGTTTGTTTGTTTGTTTTATTTTGTTTTAAACTGTTCCAGCTTCAGCTTATCACAATATCTGTTTATGAGCTAAATGACTATGGCAGGATATGGCAGGATATGGCAGGATTCAACAGAATATCACAATTATAGTTCAAGTAGCACAGGAACCCACCAATTAATTCAGCATAAAAAATGCCATGTTACTAATGTAAGTGATCCCTCTGATTATTACTATTATTTTGCATTTATCTCATGCTTTTCCTCTCAGGAGATCAAATCACACTTAGTAGAAAGAAACACATCCACAGGATATGAGAAAACTTTCAGTGATTATTCTCCTCCTTTCATGTGACATTTTCTTTTCTGTGTTTTCCCAATACCCCATTATCCAAGTAAGCCATGTCACCAGTGGAGTTGAAACACAGATTAAAGCCCATGAACAGAACATGCATTTCTGGAAAGTCAAAGGTTCACATTTACTGAAATACAATATAGTCTTTAAGATACTTAGAGTATGGAACAGATTAATAACAACATACTTTAGGTGTTGATGTGGTCCACACTCTATAGCAATAGGACAAGAGCAGGCCCAAGAAAATAATGATAAAACTCTATTAACAATACCTTGTATTGTTTCCGAGTTTAGATTACAACTCAGTTAAGAAATAAGTCTCTGATTTCAGTGGTAAGTGTGATTTATAAGTTGTTTTTCCATAGCCATTATTTTGTCAGGTTAAGCCTTTCTGCTTACAGATTATGGGGCTCTGAGTTTGAACACATCTTGATCTATTTACTTGTGCCAAATCAAGGATCAGTGTTCACCAAATGAAAATCTTTTTGTTCTGGATGGAGCTTGAACAAGAAATTTGCACAATTGGTAGGGATAAGAATACTTTGAACATTGACTTATTAAAACAGTCCCAGAACATTATGGTGGGAGGTAAGCCCACAATTTTGTTTTAAATTAAGTGCTCCTAAAAAGTGTGGTAATAACAGAACCAGATAAAGCCAGTTATTTTTCTGGCAGACAACAAGCAAGTTCCCCTCTCAGCTGAGCCATTATAACTCAATTTTACTATGTCAAGCTTCCCTTTGTCCCAATTCTTAGGGTATATCTGTATGGTACCAAAAGATCTTAATGGAAAAAGAATGATTTAGTCAGATACTAAGATATTACCCTACATCCCTGTTTGACATAAGTAGACAAAACTTCTAGATCTATCGTAGTCCTTTTGCATCTAGATGTTTAAGCATTATATAGATACAGATTTAGATACTGTGTAGAAGCACAGTATATAAATATAGGAGCATTTCATGGTGCTAAATTGAACATTTTGTGTTAATAAGTATGTATGGGAAACTAAGGGGAAAAGAAACATTTTTCCTTTAAAAACTCTATCTATTGATGCATATATCTATATGTATATATATATATATACATGTATATGCCTCCATCTATCATATATAGACATCAGATATACATACATACATACATACGTACATACATACATAGCTTTGACAGGCAAAGAAAACATTCCATACCTTTGAAAGGTTCTGAGCCTTGAGTAAATCATTTCCATAGGGCAATGCCAGTGAAACAATGAATTTGTCCTAAGGCAGAGATATTTTCAATACCTCTGTCCTTTCTTTCTCTCCCTGCCTCCCTACTTATCTTCACATGGCCAAACTGGAACCATAACTGGGCTAGTTACCATGAGTAAGGGTTGAGTCCTTCATTGAAGGAAATGATTTTATTAACCAGGAAGAATGGTTGAACAGGAGAGGATAGACCTATCTTACTTCTTGCCTGAAAGTAACAAGCCTTAGAAGTAAGGCTCTGAAGGAGCTAAAGTGAAGTGTCTTCTGCAAAGCCTAAGTTAAATATTATTACCCTTCATGAAAAAGCAATATAATATTGCAATTGAAAAGATCACAGTTACACTCAAATTAGTCAATGACTGAATGAAGTAAAAAAAAAAAAAATGGAGCATCCCATTGAAAAGCAAAGCCAGGTAGTTCAGCAGATTAAACCAACTGACAGATTCTTCACCTTGTGAGGAATCTAACAGCTAGGTGATCTTCCATTCCCACCCTGAGCAGTAGAAGCTCAGTGATAAAATGGTCTGCACAAGCAAGTACAGAAACATAATAACAGGGTTAAGACATGCCAAACTTGCATTTGATTAATAGCCAACTTCACATCCATGTAATCTGTTTGATTCAGCCTAGAAGTGAACTGATTCTTCTAGCTGAGACACTGTGCCCTGTAAGGAGCCAACTCAATTAAGCAGCAAAGTTATTCATCTATCACCAATAAAACACTCCATTGAAAACTTTATAAAAAGTATAACAAGGTCAAGAAATTCTAAAGTTGTGAGTTACCTCAACCAAATGTGTTTTCCAGTATGTGTGTCTTACTACCAAGGCACTCTAAGATGGCACCCTTACCTCCCCTACCTGTACCACAGGAGTCTGTGTATTTTTGAGAGAGTATATCCTGTTTTTTTGTTTGTTTTTTTCTTGTTTTGTTTCATTTTTGAGAATGTGAGGGGGGAGCTTTGTAATTATTGTTTTTATTATGCCATTTAATTAAATAACTTTACTAAGAACTGAGTTCACTGGGTGATTATTAAAGATAAATTCACTGATGGGGACTCGTGTTATATTGTTAGGAAGACAGATGCCTACACAGTTACCCCAAACTCTGTGTGCATAATATTCTATTGCCCACATGGATTGCGGAGAGAGGATGGAGGGAGTATTAAGAACACATACACGTTTATTTATAAGTAATAGTTTCTGCTATTTATGCTGTAATTTGTGTTTCATCTATGTTTGGCTTATTCCAATTGAAATTTATTTGAAAGACAATTAATATCAGGAAATAATCATGTAGTACAGGTGTGCATGAACATCTGTATGCATGTCTATATATGTATTGTGTAAGTATACATATATACACAGTTATACATTTATGTGTAAACATATATACGTATGTATATACATATATATCTAAAGTATATGCCACTTTCTGTACCCATACTCCTTCACTTTTTTGTGAAGGGAGAGTATTTCATCAGCTGATATCCAGATTGCAGATTGGTCATTATAATTTATCAGAATTCTTCTGATTTGGAAGTGAAGCCAAAATGGTGAAGTAAATACATCAGCCAAACTTCCCCAAAATTCTACTCCAAACAACTTTAAAGTAACATATAAAATCAAATTCTGGGATGGTATAGCCAACAAAAAGTCAGAATGACACATTTTTTGCAGGCTAAGACAATTTAAGAGGTCAGAAGCAGAGGTCTGTGGCTTCAGGGGCTGGCCAGGAGCACATGTGGCAGCAACACCAATTGTGAGCATTGAAGGCAGCCAGGACAGCAGTATAAGAAGTTTTTGGTACTCTCACCATGTAGAGATGGTAAGAGGATTGAATAACTGCTCAGAAAGATATTACAGAGGACCTCTATGGTAGCACTGGCCACAGAATAGGCATTGTTTGGCAACTCCATTGGCCATACGCAATTTCAGGTCTCAGTTCTAGGGCAGTGAAGAATGTTAGTGCTTGTGGTTATAAGGGAGCAGGGGTCCTTCCTGGGTAAGGATCAGAGCATAGACCAGGAGAGCAGTGACCACACCTCTCCATGTATCACACAAGGTTGGAGGCAATGAAAACTTGCAAACCTCAGAACTGGCTATGAAAACAGTAGTTTTAGCCTGTTGTTAAGGACAGTGACAGTCCCCCTCCCAGATGAGCAGAGCCAAACTTTAACATAAAGTTTAAAGCCAAAAAATAAACTAGAAAAATAAGAAAACAAGAAAAAAAAGAACCTGAATATCAAAAGCTACTATGGTGACAGGAAAGATCAAAACATAAACTCAAAAGACAATGATGCAAAAACAGGTACAAGCAAAGCCTGAAAGAAAAATGAAAATTCCAGTGAAGATGAACAAATATTACTCGAAGAGCTAAGAGTAAAAATTATTTAAAAAATCAAATAAGAGTCATAGAGGAAAAAAATCAGAGAAAGAAATGAGAGCAATGGAAGAAAAATGATGAAAAGGAAATTAACAACTTAGTAAAAATATGCTAGAGAAAAAAAACCTTAAAATACAGAATTGGCCAAATGATAAAAGAGGTACAAAACAAACAAACAAACAAACAAAGAACTCCTTTAAAAAGTCCAATTGGTGAAATAATATAAAAATTACACAATTTCACTCATTAAAAGTAACTCCTTAAAAAACAGAATTGATCAAATAGATAATAGGTCCATAACATCATTGAAGAAAGCTAATAACTTACAAGCTAATAACTCCATTAGCCATCAAAAAATAGTAGAAAAATCAAAAGACTAAAAATAGAAGAAATAGTGAAATATCTCATAAAAAAACAACTGACCTATCAAGTAAATCAAAGACAGATATTTTAAGAATTATTGGACTATCTGAAAGTCATGAAAATAATAATCAAAAAGCCTAGACATCTATATCAAGACATTACAAAGGAGAACTTCCCAGATATCTTAGAACCAGAGAGTGAAATTGAAAAACCAAAACAAACGAACAAAACAAAGCAAAAACAAACAAAACATTGATCACCTTTTCAAAGAGATCCCAAAACAAAATCACATAAAAATATTATAGTCAAATTCCAGAGCTCCCAGATCAAGGAGAAAATATTATAAGCTCCCAGAAAGAAACCATTAAGATATTAATTGCTCATGGTTAGGCCTAGACAATGTAATAAAATGACAATTCCACCTAAATTAATTTATTTATTCAGTGCCATAATGATCCAACTACCAAAGAATTATTGTTGTTGTTGTTGTTGTTGTTGTTGTTGTTGTTGTTATTGATATTTTGGTGCTAGAAAATAAAATTCATCTGGAAGGACAAAAGGTCAAGAAGGGAAGTGATGGGGGAAAAAAAGTGAGGAAATGTGGTCTAGCAGTACCAGATTTCAAACTGTATTATAGGGCAGTAATCATTAAAACAACATGGTACTGGATAAGAAACAGAATGCTTGATAAGTGGCATAAACTGGTTACACAATATACAGAAGTAAATCATCATAGTAATCTTGTATTTGATAAATCTAAATAAATAAGCTTTGGTGACAAGAATTCACTCTTCAGCAAAAGTTGCTGGGAAAACTGGAAAACAATGTGGCAGAAACTAGGTATAGACCAACATCTTATATCATACAACAATATAAATTTTAAATGGGTACATTATTTAGACATAAAGAGCAAAATCATAAGCCAATTTGGGGAGCATGCAAAAATGTACCTATCAGATCTATAGATAGAGGAAGAATTTATTATCAAATAAAAGGTAGAGAGGATAATAAGAAATAAACATGTTATTTTGATTAAATAAAATTTAAAAAGTTTTTTTAGCATAAGAAAGACCAATGCATACAAAATTAGAAGGAAAGCAAGAAATTTGGAAAAAATGTAGCCAGTTTCTCTGATGAAGGCTTCTTTTCTCAAAAATATAGGAAACTGAACCAAATTTATGAGGGGAAAAAGAGTCATTTACCAATTGAAAAATGATTAAAAGTACAAACAGGAAGTTTTCAGAAGAAGAAATCAAAGATATCATTAGATATATAAAATGCTCTAAATCACTAACAATTAGAGAAATGCAAATTAAACCATATCTGAGGTACCACCTCACAAATTATAAGATTGATTAATATGACAGAAAAGGTAAAAGGAAAATGTTGAAGGACATGTTGAAATGTAGGTACATTAATGCACTGTTGGAGTTGGAGTTGAAGTGGTCCGATCATTTTGGAGAAAAAATTGCAACTATGCTTAAAAGTCAAAGAAACTGTACATACTCTTTGATACAACAATACCACTACTAGGTTTGTATAGCAAAAAGAAAAAAAAAAGGGAGAGGGGAAGGACATGCATACACAAATATTTATATCAGCTCTTTTCACAGTGGCAAAGATTTTGAAATTGAGTAGATAATCAATTGAAGGAATGCCAATAAGTTGTGGTGTATGATTGCAATAGAACTCTATTATAAGAAATGACAAGAGGAATGATTTCAGAAAAATCTGGGAAGACTTACAAGAATTGATGTAATGTGGAAAGAGCAGAACCAGGAGAACATTGTACACAGTAACAACAATACTGTAATGATGATCAACTCTGAAAGACTTAGCTACTCTAATCAATACAATAATCCATAAAAATTCCAAATGACTGCTTATGAAAAATGATTTCTAATTCCAGAGAGAATTAATGAATTCTGAGTGCAGATTGAAGCGTATTATTTTTCACCTTATTTTCTTGTTTTTTTTTGGTTTTTTTTTTTTTTTTGCAACATGGCTAATATGTAAATATGTTTTGCATGACTTAAAATTTATTATGGACTGATATCATATTGCTTGCCTGCTCAATGGATGGGGAAGCACCTAGATAGAGGGAGAGAATTTGGAACTCAAAATTTAAAAATAAAATATCCAAAAATGCTATTTCATTCATTCATGGCCTCTTAACACTCACATTCCCTCTAAACTAGCAGTTCTTAACCTTTTCTGTGTTTTATATCCCTTTGGAAGCTTGGTGAAGCCTATGGATCCCTTCACACAATACTGATTTAAATTTGTGAAATAAAATTCATAGGTGTAATCCTTTGTAATTAAAAAAATCTAATTATATTGAAATAGTGCTAATAAAATATTTTAAAAATTCCATTATGTCTGCACTCGCCTAAATCAATTATGTTGTCTTTTCCCATAAATACACACCATTATGTTTTTTTCAAAATAAAATAATTAAGAAGTTTAAATGAAAGCAATCTCAATGCCAACTTCTCCTTTCTTTGTTGGATAAATTTTCTATCTGATTGGGTGGATGGTGGTGGAGAGAGAACACATGAGGAGAGAAAAGGGAAAAGATTGTTAAATTTCTTATAAATATCTTGGTAGACTTTCCATCAAGTATTGGGAAAAAAGCCAAAAACAATAGTTAAATTCTTATATTTCTTGAAGGGATAACCTACAATACATTTAACATATCTTGTCTTATTAAACACTTTTCATTGAAATCAGTATAGTGATGACTAGTCTAAAAATATAATCTCTATATTTGATGTTGCTTAAAGTAGTATATAATTAAACTATGTCAATAAATATACAGCTGCTGCAAACTGGTATTCAAGTGTCTGCTGGTTCATCCATTTCAGAATCCAAAATATATAGGAACATATGTGCCTAGTTAACATTTTATCTTAATTTTCATACGGGTTCAATTCATCAATCTAAGTAAAAAGTGTTTCTAATTTATTTATGTAGAGAAACGGCACATTACTTACTTTCCCCAAGGGATCTGCTTCTGAGACAAGAATTCTACTTAATAAGTGAAGTACTTTCTCAGTATTATCTCTTGTCTAGGCTAAGGATGAATATTGGCTTTCGCTGTCTACATGTACTTTCCTTGGCTCAGAGGTCTTTTTAGCCCCAAATTGTGGTTCATTTAGTATGTACTCACTATTCAATAAAAAGCCGAGCCAAACAAACAAACAAAAGAATATGAACTCCCATGCATTATAAAGGCAAGAATTTTGCTATGATTTTTTTCTTTCCTTTTTTTTGTGGGGGGGATGTGGGTGGGGTTCATCAACCCAGATTTTAATGTTCAGGTAGTATGATTTTACTTCAATTCTCTCATTCTATTCTCAATTGAATAAGGTTCTATTTGTGTGAGTAAAAGCTTCTGATTACTTTCTTCTCAGTATGACCCTTTGATGTCCCTGTAGACAAATCCAGAACCATAATGGCTCAATGAGAGTTTTAGTCCAGAACAGCAAAAATTAGAAGATGATCATAGCACTTGAGTACCTCCAACAAAGAGGGGTAACTGAACTTAGAATTAGAGGAATCAATGGTTAAACTAGTAAGCTATAAAATGATCCATTTCTAGCTGTACCACAAATGATTCCCTTTGGAGAACAGTCCTTCTCTACACCCACTCCTGAGGGCAGATTTGCCAATAGCAGTCTCATGGCTACCTAGATCTTTTCCTCTAATGGGACCTTGTGTTCCAATGTCTCTTTCGCCTACATGCAGTTAGTTCTGTTTGCCCCCAGGTGCTTGAATTGTTTTGCATGGCTCTGAGTGAGTCATGACAATCTAACAAATTATTATTACTGTTACTGCTCATTTTACTATCAGAGTCACCTACAGTAATCCTGTAGGCTAGTGAAGAAGCTGAAGTCATCTATTCATTTTTAGACACTTATCTAGAAAGGCCCCTTATTTAATCTTTCTTGCCAGATGGTTCATGTCTACACAAAATCAAGTGAAATATGAAGTTGCTCTTACTAATCTTTTACTAACAGGCTGCATGGATCAATTTTTCCAAACCAATTATGGACACACTGGCACTGGTTTAATCTACAGTAGTGTATGCTAATCTGACAGGTTATAGATAAATTAAATAATAGTTACAACCCCTCAAAAAGAGTTTTCTATATTATCTTTGTACTCCTAAATACTCAGGCAAGCAAAGGGATATGAAGATTTGGGTCACTTTCCAGCTTCTTATATTTTATAGATTGTTCATAGGTTATAAGATACTTATCTTGGATCTTCCTGTTACCCATTTATCTAATGGTGATGAATTAAATGGGACTTCAACCAGCCTGGAAGTTCTTCATCTCTACCACCATCTGGCAAGATAATACTAGACACATTACCATATTACAGTCCACAGATAGTCACTGACATCATTCTGGTAAGTTGAATTTTCCTTACTGTTGTTGAGCAATTATTTTTCCAGAAACTAAATCTGAGAATTTCTTTCTCATCGCAGCTTCTCTAGGAGACAAATTTTTCAAAATATGTCTTTTATCAATACTTCCTTTATTAGCTGACTGAAGTTAACTAGGTTGTAAAGTGGATGGAGTACCCTCCCTCCAGTCAGTAAGACAGGAGTTCAAATACAGCCTTAGATACTTGCTAGCTGTGTGACCTGAAGCAAGTCATTTAACCTCTGTTTGCCTCAGTTTTTATTTTTTTCATCTGTAAAATGAAGATAACAGTACCACTTACCTCTCAGTGCTGTTGTAAGGCTCAAATGAAGTAATAAATTTTTTTTAAGTTCCTGGCACATAGTGCTACACAAGTGATGATGATGATGATAATAATAGTAATAAATATAATTATAAATTATATGTAAATATGTAATATATAATGTAAAAATATGAATAAATCTAACAATATATTTATATATAATATATTTTATATATTAAATGTATAAATACATAATATAATATATTATAAATTATATATAAATATAAATAATTTTATAATCATCATCATCATCATTTTCCAATTTCTTACCCTCCAGACTGGAGGCTACAGAGCTTATATTTGATAATGTATACAGTATGTCTTTTTTATGACACAGGGACAATAAGGGAAGGAAAGTAGAGATGATCACAAACTATAAAACAAACACTTTAGATAAAAAATTAAAGACTTTAAAAAATCATACATTTGTAATTAGAATCAAAATTGTTATTAGAAAAAATCATTTCTGAAAATGCATCTGATTAAATCCTGGTATCTGAGGTATGTATGGAATTGATGTAATCATATAAGAAGAGACATTACCTCAAAAGGCAAATGGTCAAAAGATATGAACATGCAGTTTTCAAAAGAAGAAATTCAAGCTATAAACAACCATATGAAAACATCTTCCAAATCACTAAGAGTAAGATAAATTCAAATTAAAATAACTTTGAGGTTCTAGAATTGGTGTACTGTTTGACCCAGCAGCAACACTGTTAGGTACTCTAAACCAGATGTTTTGGAACTTTGTTAGGAATATTAGGAATTCCAAATCTTCATTTAGGGAGAGACCTCAGCTCAGACATATTGTTATTTCTCACTTGGTTGCACTACTTTAGGAATTCCCTGATTCACTTTTTCATCATGCCCTGGCAATCACATTATTGAGTTAATACCATCATCCTATCAAATTTCCTCAGCATTGGTACTCTACTCATTACTACACTCCTCCTTTCTGATAGGAGGCTGAGGGTGTCAACTCCAAACTTCCATTTAAGGAGAGACCTCAGTTCAGACATTTCATTTCTCACATGGTTGCACTATTTTGGAACTTCTCTGACTGACTTCTCCACCATGCCACCTTATCAGGTACGTTTTACTCCTCCCCTCCACTTTTCTGCTTCCTTTTGTATTTTTCTTGCCCTATTAGATTGGAGGGTAGCCAGGTGGTGCAGTGTATAGAGTGCTGGGCCTAAAGTCAGGAAGACTCCTCTTCCTAAGTAAAAACTTAGCCTCCAACAACACTTACTGTATAACTCTAGGCAAGTCACTGAACATTGTTTGCCTCAGTTATCTCTTATGTAAAATAAGCTGGATATGGTAATGGTAAACCACTCCAGTATCTTTGCTAAGAAAATCCCAAATGGGATCACTAAGAAAAACAACTGAACAACAGTAACAACAAATTAGATTGTAAGAACCCTGAGGGCAGGGACTGTCTTTCTCTCTCTGTGTGTGTCTGTGTGTGTGTGTGTTTGTATATCCAGTTCTGATTAGGTATATGTTATAAAGAGATCAAAGAGAGAGGGAAAAGACCTATGTACAGTGATACAGAAATATTTTTTGTTTTAGTAAAGAATTGTAAATTAAGTTCTGATTCCTTTCCTTGTGGTGATTGTATATACCAGTGCTTTTACTTTCCTACCTGCATAGGGCTTCTTCAGGTTACATTTTGCAGTTTCTGTACATCTCACCAGGAATGCCATTCCTTTTTGAGTCCTGCTCCTGGACTCAGTAAACTCCCTCTTAAAGGTCAGAGATGTACTTTTTTCATTCTTCATCTTATCAGGTTCCTTCCTTTCAGATTCATTCAAGGAAATAATTTGTGCTTTGTAAAGGGATCATCTGGCATGGCTCCATTTTGAGAGTTAGTGTAATACCATGTTCCTGTGATTAGGACTGTGAAAGACTAATTCTCTCTTACATATATACAATATATCAACTTATATACACAATATATCTATATTATATGTATACATATATATCAACATATATTGAATGTTTTATTGTTATTTCTTCCCAGATTTTATTAGTATGTTATAAACTTTGTATACTAATACTTTGATAGAGGTGTTAATTATCTTAATTTCTTTGATAATTTTCTGAGCTTTTCTTGTTATCATCATGTTAGAGCCAAGTTGACAGGGTACAGTCAACTGAACTCTCTCAATATTCCTCCTTTCCAAACAACTTTAAAATATCTTTTCACATCAAATTTTCAAGCAGCAATGTCAAACAAAAGGTCATACTAAAGTATATTTTTCCAGCCAAACACAATTTAGGAAGTTGTCAAGAGAGGTCTGTGACACCAAGGTGTGAATCTGCCCAAAGCACATGGCTGCAGCACCAGTGGCTGGCTTTGGAGGTGTCTGTGATAGTGGCAGTAGCTTCGGTTTTCAGCACTGAGATGGTAAAGGAGTTAGACAATCGGTCACAAAGAGATCACAGAGGACCTTTTCTTGGCACTAGGTACAGCTAGTGCTGATTGGCAACTCATAAATAGTTCTGGGTCACAGTTCCAGAGCAAAGATAAGTCCTAGTGTTGGTAAAAAGGGAACGGGGGTGGGGGGACAGCTAGGTGGCACAGTGTGTAGTGTACTGGCCCTGACATCAGGAGGACCCGAGTTCCAATCTGGCCTTAAGCCAAACACTTGACACTTACTAGCTACGTGACCCTGGGCAAGTCACTTAACCCCAATTGTCTAAAAATTAAAAAAAAAAAGAAATTATCTAAAAAGGAACAGGGGCCCTGATTTCAGTTCTAAGGAAAAGACGAGAGCCAGCAATTGCAGCTGCAGGAGAGCTGGCCACAGTCCTAGGGGCAAGAGGACTGCTAACAGTTGCAGATGCAGAGGAACAAGGTCCCTTTCTGGGTACACTGGAGCTCAGACCATACCTTTCCCTGGTAATGCCACCTTGGAAGTACTCAAACTTGTAGGCACTCAGAACTAGGTCTGAAAACAGCACCATGAAAAGGCCTGAAGCTTGAGAGAATGCCTTCCTACTCCCAAATGACCAGAGTCCAACTTTAACAAAAAAGTTCAAAATCAATAAATAAGCTGGAATAATGAGCAAACAATAATAATAAAAATAACTTGACAATAAAAAAAAAAACTACTATGATAACAGGGAAGACCAAGACATAAAATCAAAAAGAGACAAGAATGAGAAACTAGTTATGAGCAAACCCTCAAAGAAAAATGCTAATTAGACCCTAGTCCAGTAAGAATTCCAGGAAGCATTTAAAAAAAAAGGATAAGGGGAAAATTGATGAAATAAATGGAAGTGATGAAAGAAAATTATGAAAAGAGAATTAACACCTTTATAAAAGGGCCACAAAAATACTGAAAGAAGGAAAAGAGATAAGAAATATGGAGGTGGAGAATGATAAAAGAAGGGGAAGTTTAAGTAAGGAAATGGTAAGAAATAATACAGATAGAATATAAAGATAGATAAACAGAAAAAATATGATTGAAGAAATATGCAGTTAGTAATCATAACTTTGAATATGGACACTATGACCTCTCATAAAATAGAAGCATATAGCAGAATAGATTATAAACCAAAATCCAACTATATATATGTATATATGCATATATATATATATATACATATATATATATTTCTATAAGAGACATATTTGAAACTGAAACACACAATGAGTAAAGGGCTGGAACAGAATTTATTATCCTTCAGGTGAAGTAAAAAAAAAAGGCAGAGGTAGCAATTATGATCTCAGAGAAAGCAAAAATAAAAGTAGACCTAATTAAAAGAGATAATCAGAGAAACTGCATTTTGATAAAAGGTAATATAAAAATGAGCAATATAAAAAAATGCAGCAAGCTCAGAAAATTAGTGAAGAAATTTAGATAATTAATACCTCTATTAAAGTACTGGTATAAAAATCTGTAGCATACTAATAAAATCTAGGAAGAAAAAACAATAAAACATTCTATCCACAAATACATATACATATATAAAATATATGTATGTGTATATGATGTGTTGTGTACATGCAAGAGAGAATTAGTCTTTCACAGTCCTAATAAAGATCTTATTTTTCAAATAAATAGGGAATTAAGTCACATTTAAAAAAAATAAGAACCATTCCCCAACTGATAAATGATCAAAGAATATAAAACAGGCAGTTTTCAGAAGAAGAAAGCAAAGATACCAATAGTCATATAAAAAAATGCTCTAAATCACTATTGATTAGAGAAATGAAAATTAAAACAACTCTAAGGCACCACCTCACACTTATCAGAAATAACAAATGCTGGAGATGTTGAGGAAAAATAGGTACACTAATAAACTATTGATCAAATCATTCTGGAGAACAATTTCAAACTATCCCCAAAGAGCCATAAAGCTGTGTGGGTCAAACCTTTTGACCTAGAAATACTACTACTATATCTGTACTCCTGAAGAGATCAAAGAAAAAGAAAAAGGATCTATATGTACAAAAAACAGTTATAGCAGCTCTTTTTGTGGTGTTAAAGAAATGGAAATTGAGAGGGTGTTCATCAGTTGAAGAATGGCTGAAAAAATTGAGCATGTGATTGTGATGGAGTACTGTTGTACTATAGGAAATGATTGGGGGGGGTTTCAGAAGAAAAAAACATAACATGTATATGAACTAATGCAAAATAAAGTGCAAAGAAGGTCATTGTGCACAGAAACAGCAATGTTTTAATGATGATCAATTGTGAAAGACATGGCTGTTCTGATCAATACAATGATCCAAGAAAATTTCAAAATACTCATGATGAAAAAAAAATGTTATCCATCTTCAGAGAGAAAGCTGATGAACTCTGAGTACAAATTGAAGTATAATTTTCTTTTTTTTCATTCTTTTTATTTTGGTGATATGGTTAATGTGGAATTATGCTTTGCATAATTTAAATGCATAATTAATAACATTTTGCCTGTATTCTCAGTGAGCAGGAGACGAGAGAATCTGGAACTGAAATTAAAAAGAAAAGAATGTTTTTTTTTTTTATATTATGGTCATTTTTATTTATTTTTTTGTTTTCAACATTTACTTCCACAAGATTTTGAGTTCCAAATTTTCATCCCATCTCACCCCTCCCTCACCCCAAGATGGCATGCATTCTAAATAGCCCTTACCCTAGTCCTTCCTTTCTATCTCTCCCCCCCCTTCTCTTATCCCCTTCCCCTTCAATTTTCCTGTAGGGCAGGATGGATTTCTATACCCCATTTCCTGTATTTCTTATTTCCCAGTTGCATGTGAAAACATTTTTTAAAACATGTTTAAAACTTTGGGTTCCAAATTTTCTCCCTTCCTCCCTCCCCACCCACCCTCATTGATAAGGCAAGCAATTAAATATAGGTTATATATGTGCAGTTATGCAAAACACTTCCATAGTAGACATGCTGTGAAAAACTAACTCTATTTCCCTTAATCCTATCCCACCCCCCCATTTATTCTGTTCTTTCTTTTGACCCTGACCCTCCTCAGAAATACTTGCTTCTGATTACCCCTTTCCCCAATCTGCCCGCCTCTCTATCATCCCCCTACTCCCTTGTCCCCTTCCCCCCCTCCATTTTCCTGTAGGGTAAGACAGATTTCCATACCCAATTGAGTGTGTATGTTATTCCCTCCTTAAGTCAAATTCTATGAGAATAAGATTCACTCATTCCCTCTCACCTTCCCCCATTTTCCCTGCACTGTAAGAGCCTTTTCTTTTCCAGTTTGTTTTTTTTGTGAGATAATTTACCCCGTTCTACCTCTCCCTTTCTCCTTCTCCTAGTATAATCCTCTCTCACACCTTAATTTTATTCTCCAGATATGACCCCTTCATTTTCAACTCACCCTGTGCCTCATCTCTCTCTCTCTCTCTCTCTCTCTCTCTCTCTCTCTCTCTCTCTCT
>NW_020954579.1:20765832-20773266 GCF_900497805.2 Vombatus ursinus
CTCTCTCTCTCTCTCTCTCTCTCTCTCTCTCTCTCTCTCTCTCTCTCGCTATATGTACATACATATAATTTTTTCCCTCCAAGTACCCTAATATTGACAAAGGTCGCATGAGTTACAAATATCATCTTTCCATGCAGGAATGTAAACAGTTCAGCCATAAAAAGTCTCTTATGATTTTCTCTTTCCTGTTTACCTCTTCATGTTTGACTTGAGTCTTCTATTTGAAAATCAAATTTTCTATTCAGCTCTGATCTTTTCATCAAGAATGCTTGAAAGTCCTCTATTTCACTGAATGACCATTTTTTCCCCTGCAGGATTATACTCAGTTTTGCTGGGTAGGTGATTCCTGGTTGTAATCCTATCTCCTTTGCCCTCCAGAATATGATATTACATGCACTGTGGTCCCTTAATGTGGAAGCAGCTAAATCTTGTGTTATCCTGATTGTGTTTCCACAATACTTGTATTGTTTCTTTCTGACTGCTTGTAATATTTTCTCCTTGACCTGGGAACTCTGGAATTTGGCTAAAATATTCCTAGGAGTTTTCCTTTGGGGATCTCTTTCAGGAGGTGATTGGTGGATTCTTTCAATTTCTATTTTGCCCTCTGGTTCTAAAATATCAGGGCAGTTTTCTTTGATCATTTCTTGAAAGATGATGTCTAGGCTCTTTTTTTGATCATGGCTTTCAGATACTCCAATAATTTTTAATTCTCTCTCCTGGGTCTATTTTCCAAGTCAGTTGTTTTTCCAATGAGATATTTTACATTGTTTTCTAATTTTTCATTCTTTTGGATTTGTTTTACAGTTCTTAATTTCTCATAAAGTCATTAGATTCCAATTGTTCTATTTTAATTTTTAAAGAAGTATTTTCTTCAGTAAGTTTTTGGACTTCCTTTTCCATTTGTCCAATTTTGCTTTTTAGGGTATTCTTCTCCTCATTGGCTTTTTGGACCTCTTTTGCCATTTGGGTTAGGCTATTTTTTAAGGTGTTATTCTCTTCAGTATTTTTTTGGGTCTCCTTTAGCAAGCTGTTGACTTGTTTTTCATGATTTTCTTGCAAAACTCTGTTTTTCCTTTACTTCTCTTACTTGCTTCTCAAAATCCCTTTTGAGCTCTTCCAAGGCCTGGGACTAATTCATATTCTTCTTGGAGGCTTTGGGTGTAGGAGCTTTGGCTTCATTGTCTTCTTCTGGTTGTATATTTTGATCTTCTTTGTCACCAAAGTAAGATAATATAGTCTGACTCTTTTTGCACTGCTTACTCATGATCCCGGTCAATTACTTGAGTTTTAAACTCTTTGTTAAGGTAAGAGTCTGCTTCCAATGTGGAGAATGCACTGCCCCAAGCTTTGGGGGTTTGTACAGCTGTTTTCAGAGATACTTCTAGGAACCTATAAATTTTCATTTCTTCCAAGGTGCTATAAGGGGCGAGGGGTTTTCTCTCCACCACCACAAGAAGGTTCACCACACCAGCATTCTTCCTCACCCCAGGACCGCCCCTCAGAACTGTGACCCAGATCCAAGCATTGGTAAAGCAAGAAATTCCTGCCTCAGCACTGTCAAAGAGATCCCTGCAATCCCCCTCTGATCAGCCACTTGATTCCCCCTCAGTCTGTGGGCCGGAAGCTCTGGAGGCAGCTGTGGCCCTGGGCCGTGCTCAGGATTTGAGGCTGAGACCTAGCTCCTTCTCTCACCATAGTCACAGACTTTTTCCACTAACCTTCTAAGTTGTCTTTGGCGTTCATGGGTTGAGAAGTCTGGAAACTGCCACAGCTGCCCGTGATTCAGTCCTCTAAGGCCTGCTCCAGGGTCGCTGCAACCTGTGCGCCCAAGCCACGCTGTGCTCCTCTCCCCTCCTGGCGCGATATACCTTTCTGATCAACCATCCAGGCTGTCTTTGGTCGGAAATTTGTTTCACTCTGTCTTTTTGTGGGTTCTGCAGCTTTGGAATTTGTTTAGAGCCGTTTTTTGTAGGTATTTGGAGGGGTTTGGGGGAGAGCTCAAACAAGTCACCGCTTTCCCTGCGCCATCTTGGCTCTGCCTCCAAAAGAAAAGAATGTTAACAAAATTAACATCACTTTGTCTGAAAATACTGTTAAAATTTATCCCTTTGGTTTCATTTTCCTAACTTTTATGACTATCATTGTCAAATGCGTCAAGTGTCAAATGATAAGTAAGGAGACTTCTTTGCTTTACCTCAGTTTTATTTTTTGTTTTTTTTTTTTTTACAGGAGAACCTGTATTGAATTCTTCAATGAATAGAAGCTAGCTTTTACCCACAAGACTCTTTTTCAAGATCAGTTTCCAATACTTCCTGTGTAGTTTGTCCTCATACAGAGTCTGAATGCTGGAAAGCTTAGAGAATGCTGGAAAGGGGGTATATCCATTAGCAGACAACCTCATCCCTATCCCTCCTTGCTTCTTTCCAAGCATTTTGATGAAGCTAATTGTCATGCACAAGCAAATGCTCCTTTTGATTTCTTAATGATTTCATCTACACCTAAGGATTTGACTATTACTTCTAATGCCTAGGACTTCCCAATATATTCCTATAGTTATAAACTTTCCCAAAAAGTTTCAGTTTGAGCTTTTGCCTACCTACTACAGTTGAGCAAAGGCTGAACTGTGTTTCAGATTCAGTCTAAGGCCTGCATACATTAATTAACCAAGTGAGCTTATTATTCTATCCCAGAAAGCATCCTCTAGCTTGTACCCATTTTTTCTAACTCTGCCTTTCTTTGTGCCCTTCCTTTCATAATGAATTCTTGCCTCTTTCCTTTCTTTACCTCTGCCTATAAAAATCTTTTAAAAATTCCCTTTTTCTGTGATGTATCATCATTCTTCCAGTCACTAAAATTCACAACTTCAGAAATATCCTTTCCTTCTAACACTCCTTAAAAATTCATATCTACTCAGATGTTGAGAATTACCAATTTTTTCTCCAGCACATTTCTTATATCTACTACCTACTCTCCACTCATTCACCTACAAACCTAGTTCAGGACTTTCCCAGTCCATCTTAACTATTTTAATAGCTTTCTAATTGGTCTTCCCTCTTCAAGGTTCTACTACCTCTAAGTAAGACTTTCTATAGCTGCCAAAGTGATATTTCTTTTTTATTTCTGTCATTGAAATTGTTAAATTTAACCATAATGCATCTTGGACATGGTTGTTTATTAGTTCATTTGGCTCTCAAAGATAATTGATAGATTCTTTTAATTCAAGATTCTTACCTTCACCTCCCCCATATTCAGAAGTTCTGGGAAATTTTATTTTATTTTTCCAGTCATGTAATGTTCATGATTTTTGATTTGTCAACAAATACTTAATTATGGATTGATTGAAAATCCTCCCTATCCTCCTGTACGAAGCTCAAACTGTCTCTTTCTTGAAACTTTTTTTCCATGTTTCAGCCTGTAGTGATCACCCTCTTATTTGAACTTTCATATTCATTCATATCTTACCTCTTATAACATCTTTCATATTATATGTTGCTTTAAGATCTTGAAAAGCAAATGGGACTCTAAACATTAAAAGGAGGTAAAAATTCTGAGAAATGAATGTGAAAAGAGGAGAAAACTTTGGGAGATTCACAAACCTTCATTAATGTATAATGGGCAAACGCCAATGAAAATCCATGGAGTTAGAGATCAGCAAGTTGGCCAGTTTGGCTGGAATATAGCATGGATGAAGGCAAGTGATGTGAAATAAGCTGGAAAAATAGATAGGGGGCAGTTATGAAGAGCTTTAAATGCCAAAGAGAGTTTGTATTTTACCCCAAGTATATTTGAGAATGATTAAAGCATCTTGAACAGGGTAGTGACATGGTGAGATCTGTACTTCCTTAACATCATTTTGGAAGCTACATGGAATATGGATTAGTGAGAGGGAAACTACAATTAGAAGTCTATTAACAGATTAAGGAGGAGGTTGTGAGGGTCTGAATTAAGATGATGACCATGGGTGTGAGTAGAGAGAAGGGGTCAAATATGACAGTCGTTTGGAGATAAAATTGCTAAGCCTTGGCAAATGATTGAAGATCGAGTAGAAGAGACAGGGTGAAGAATCAAAGTTGCAAAACTGAATAACAGAAAGGATAGTATAAATGTCTTATCTTCCTTTTTTATTATAAGCTTTTTGAATATAGAGTTATTAACCATCCTTCTATTTTGCTATAACATAGCATAGTGCTTAGCACATGTTTGGTTGTTAGTAAATATTTATTGTTGAATGAAGTAGTGGAAAAAAGAGGAAATGAAACACCTTAAATATTCTTGGTTTCAGGTTCAAATCCTACTTTTCAGTTATTTCATTCCCATCTGACTCTTTGCGACCCTATTTGGGGTCTTCTTGGCCAAGATACTAGAGTGGCTTGCCATTTCCTTCTCCAACTCATTTTAGAGGGGGAAACTGAGGCAAACATGGTTAAATGACTTTTCCAGGGTTATACAGCTAATAAGTATCTAAGACTGGATTTGAACTCATGAAGATAAGTCTTCCTGGCTCCAGGCCCAGCACTTTATTCACTGTGCCACCTAGCTGCTTTCAAATCCTATTACCTTCTTCGTATATTTTTAGTATTTTAGTCCTAGTAAATACTTATATCTACTAGAAGGCATCAAAGTATATGATTTTTAAATCTTGTAGGATCATGAATCCAAGAACTGTATCATAATTTTCCTTGTATGCCCTTTGGTACTTCGCATATATTAAACTTTTTACAAGTGGCTATTGAAAGAATGAATAAATGAAAAAAAAAACCATAATCCTAGCGGAAGATATGATCTTAACAAATCTTGATTCCAAAACCAAATGTCTGGTCAGGCTATGTGAAATTTTTTTGTAGCACTAATATTACGTAACCAAATCAAAATGAGGTGACGGACAGACTAAGGTAATGAAAGGAACATGGGGGTTAATATACACAGACTGACATTTTCAGAAACTGTTCACATTCCTTGCCCAAGATAGCAAAATCAGATTAATCAAATTCCTTTCAAAATATTCTTAAAGTTAGACCTTTCCTAAATAGTTAAAACAAAATATTACTTAAGGCTTAAGGTTCCATGGAGCTAAATGTAATTTGGGAGCTTAAAAATATACCAAAAATCTGGTGGCTCACTGTTAGAAAGGGAACATTTATGTCCTCATTCTTCACTCTCATACGTAACATACAAGTGCTGATAAAGTACTCTGCAGATCTCTTGTAACTTTAAATCTGTGTTTCTGATGTAGTTATGTCTATAGTTGGAGATATTTATTTTAGTAGAAAATTATTTACTCCTTCTTGAATAGACCCCAGTTTTGTGTGAGCAGAGCCATTATTTCCTAATTCCTCCTTTCAACCAGGTCCAGGACATATTTCCATACTTGATGCCTTCAATCCAATTTCCTTTCAGATGTCTGAAAATGGATGTCTGGTGGACATCTTAAACTCACTATGTCCAAAACCAGAACTCATTGTCATTCACTCTAGACCCTCTCTAGGCACAGACAAATCTTCTCAATCCCTCAGGCTTAAACACTAGGAGTCATCCTGAATTCCTCACATCTCTCACCCCAATATCAGAGCTGCTGCCAAGCTCTGCTGATTTCACCTTTGCAACATCTCTCAAAAAATACCCCCTTCTCTCCTCTGACACTGCCACCACTCTAGTATGGGAATTTATCTCTTCACACTTGAATTAATGAAATAGTCTGATGATGGATTTCCCTGCCTCCAATCTGTTCTTCATTCAGCCACTAAAGTGAATTTCCCTAAAGGCAAATCTGATTATGTCACTCCCCTAGTCAATAATCATTCACTGCTGTGGCTCCCAACCACCTCTAGGATCAAATACAAAATACTCTGCCTGCATTACCTAGACCCTCTTATCTTTCTAGGCTTTTTACACTTTACTCCCCAAAGCATGGTCTTTGATTCAGTGACACTCACCTGTCTATTCCATGAACGAGACACTTTACTTCTTGGCTCTGGGCATTTTCTCAGGCTGTCTCCCATGCCTGTGATACCATCCCTCATTCCTTCTGAGCACTGACATCCCTGGCTTTTTTTTTTTTTAAGTCTCAACTAAAATCCTATCTCCTACAGGAAGCCTTCTCTAATTTCCCATAATTCCAATGTCTTCCCTCTGTTATTTCCTAATTATCCTATATGCAACCTATTTTGTTTATATCTGTTTGCATATTGTCTCTCCAAATAGATTGTAAACTCCTTGAGGGCAGGGACTATCTTTTGACTCTTTTACATCCCTAGCATTTAGCACAGTGCCTGTGCTTAATAAATGTTTTTTGACTGGTTGAGGATCAGGTAGGACTTATGAAAAAAATATATATATATAGGAAGAATAAACTTGCCTTAGGCACTTACCTGTTTCTCCAGATTCTTCCCCAGTGACATTTTTGTAAGTTGTTTCCAGGAAGAGGTCATTAGGTGCATGTGGAGTTGTTACTTCATTTACAGATTAAAATATTATAATAACATGTTGTAGACATCATAAATATGATTCTTACTCATATTTCCTCATCCCCCAATGAGGGGGGAGGGTTAGAGTAGACAAAACAAATATAAAAATTCCTTCCACCCTTCATGATTTAAATAGAAAGTCCAACCCTGTGTCCTTTTCCATTTGCTATCTCATGTCAGTTACAGTTCCTCCTCCTTTTATTTTGATTCCTCATTCACAAAAATGAACCACTCAATTAAGAACAGATACAACCAATCACTTTATGTAATCATGAATTTAAAATTAATTAAACAGAAATTATAAATATAATTTATAAATATAACTTTAAGGAAGACTTTTGCATTAATATCTGCTTTTTTTTTTCCTGGTGGAAGAAAGTAGAGAAGATAAATTTGAATACTTTTCTCTGAATAATTTCTTTTGATGGGAAAGTTCAATTATAAACAGATCTGCCTTTGGTGATTTATTTATTGATTAAAAATAACATCTTATCATTTAATAGTGATTTAATACTAATTTTATTAATTTCATAGTGCTATTCTTGATATCATTTTTAACTCAGTCAGTTCATTTTTATCTCAGGGGAGGATAGCTTTGTAGCCTTGTCCCTCTACCTGGTTTATCCCTGTCTTTCTCAGGCCCTTGACCTGCCATCACTGTAGAGCTCCTCTAACTCCCAGTTGAATTATTTACTCAGAATCTTCTTGCTAACTCAGGGAGACAATGTCCTGACATACCAAGTAATCTGCTTTGCCAGCAAAACGTTATTCCTTTGGGTGTAGTTCCCCAGGTACAAGAGGTACCTAAGGTTATACTGTGTATTAAGTGAAGTTCAACAGAGCTAAATGCCAGAACCAAGGTTGTATTGCCAAATACCAGGAAGTCAGGCCTCTGGTGCCAATAATTCCTTGGGGGAAAGTATACACACACACACACACACACACACACACACACACACACACACACACA
>NW_020954579.1:20773276-20780484 GCF_900497805.2 Vombatus ursinus
ACACACACACACACACACACACACACACACACACACACACACACACATACACACACAGAGATCATACATAGATACATATCTATATATAGATATATAGTTACATATATATTTATTTATACGTAGTGCCACTGTAGACATGTAATTTCTCTTAGTAATGTATGAATTCTAATTCAGAGTTACAGAGAAGGTTTTTACTGAGCAGTGACTCATCTTTGGTAGCTGATTTCTTTCCGGACTGACTCCAAGAAACTGTGACTAAGTCAGCTCTGCCACGTCCTAAGCAAGGCAGGGATTCCACTCAGCTTTTGCTGTGAATAGAGACTAACAAGTCTCCTAACTAACAGCAATTTGTGGGTTCAAAATTGATGCAATGATGACCTTGGCCTGCACAACCCAAACAGAATAAGCCTCAACTCATGAAGGCAAAGCCATCGTGGTAAATAAAGTGTGTGCCAGCAGGGCAGGATTTCAACATCCTCTGGCACATAAAACATGTTTGGGCAGAAGCACTCTCTCCACAAGCTCTATTTTGGTAATGACACTCTGGGATCCCAATGAGGACTATGTCATAGGTCTACCAGTACCACCAAGACAGTCCAGGTTTGTGCCTCTGAAGTTGCCTTGAGACTGAGAGCTACTTGCGTAAGTTACCAAAAAGTCAGCGAAACATGAGCAATCATCAGAATGGTCTGGAACTGAAATAGACACGTCACTGGATGAAAAGGGGGCTATATAAAGCATTTTTATGATATTATTATTATGGTTAGTTTCCAGCATGGTACTCCTTCCACAGCCTTGTCCACTTCCATGAAATTACCTATCTGGGAATATACTGAATAGCCTTCCAGATGTGGTGATAACTCTTGTAATAATGTTGACATTGGGCAAATCTTCAGAATATTCAGTCTTGATTTATACCCTGTGGCTGGTGACAGAGTTGTATTGAAGTCAGTGCTGATTGCCTCTAAATTGTCTTTTTACAGCTAGACAGAAGGATACTGAGGGTGAAGGGATAAGACTAGGCCCTCCAAAATGAAGTATTTTTTTTTTAAAGCCGAGCCCATCTCTGTTTGGTAAACAAGAATTGAAGGATCCACGAGAGGTGGATCATATACGTAGCTCTCGGCAACACATTAATGAATCAGCATCTCAATTCTTTTAGAAAAATACCTCTTGCCTTTATAATAATTTTTCCTCATGGGGAACATTTTATAAATTCTAGAGTACCTCTGACTCTCAAATGAACTGTGCATTCAAAATCTTCCTGCCATCACAGGAAGATAATATCCTAGTATACCAAAGAATTCTGTTTTGCCAGAATAATGCCATTTCTTTGGGTGCAGCTTCCCATGTACAAAAGGAAACCATGATTATAGTGGGTATTAAATAAAGCTCAACAGAGCTGAATGCCGGAACCAAAACTATATTGTCAAATACCAGGAAGTCAAACTTTTGGTACTGATAGCTCCCTGAAATGATCTATCTGTCTATCCGCATAGACATACTATTTGTATGTATGTATATACATATATATATATACATATATACATATATATGTATACACACATATATAATTCGTGTCTCTATAGGCAGCTAGATGGCTCAATGGATAAAGTGCTGTGTGTGGAATCAGGAAGACCTGAGTTCAAATCCGACCTCCAATATTCACTAGCTGTGTATCCCTAGGCACGTCACTTAGCCTCTGTTTGCCTTAATTCATTGGAGAAGGAAATGGCAAAACACTCAGTATCTTTGCCAAGAAAACCCCATGGTCCACAGGGTTATGAAGGATCAGAAATGACTGAGCAAAAACAAGAAGCGCCTCCATAGATATGTATTTTTGTTATAATGCATAAAATCTTTGAGGAAGTTACAGAGAAGACTCTAGTCCGAATAAAAATTTCAATCTAACTTAATTCAATTTAGCCATGACTATTAAAATCTAGGTCAGGAAGGAAGCTGGTAAAAAAAAGGAACAATTATATCCACCCACATTAGCAACACCAATGACAATAACAATAGCATTTACATAGTGCTTTAAAATGTGCAAAGATCTTTGCAAATAATATTTTATTTTATCCTCATAACAACCTTGGCAGTTAGGTGCTATTATTATCCCTCTTTATAAACATCAAAACTAAGGCCAACTCAAGTTTATTGACTTGTCCAGGATCACACAGGTAGTATGTGTCTAAGGATGGATTTGAACTCAAGTCTTCCTGAATCTAAGGCCAATACTCTATGGCAAGGGTGAGGAACCTGCAGCCTTGAGACCACATGTGGCCCTCTAGGTCCTCAAGTGAGGCCCTTTGACTGAATCCAAACTTCACAGAACAAATCCCCTTTTCCATGCCTGCTATCCCCTTTATCCTTATCTTTTCCTCTTAGAATCCCTAGTTCTTTCTGATATTCAGTTCTGATGATACTTCCCTTTAACAACTTTTGAGCATCAGTTGTGAGTGCTCCACTTCCTCTCATTATTTTGTGTTTACTTTTCTGTGTTCCTGTTGTCATTCTTCTTTCCCCACTCCCACCCTCATCCTTAATAGAATAAGGACCAGAACTTTTTTCATTTCTATCTCTGTATCCTAAGCACTTAAAAGAATAACTTGTTCAGAACAGATGCTTATTAAAAGCTTGCTGAATCCAACTGAAATAAATTAAATTGAATCATAGTCTATTCAGGCTATCCCCAATATAGATTAGGACATTGCTCAATCATTCCTGTGGTCATTTTCAGAGTCTTCAGAGAGCTTTACTGAAGTGTAGCATATTTAGGAGGTCACAAGCTGGGCAGTGAGACAAAGCACCGGCCTCTGGGCTGGGACTTTGAAAGAGGTTTGCAGCCTTGTGTGGCCTTCCCATGAAGAGCAGGTAAAGGTAAAGAAAGAGCCTTGCTAAAACATTTATCATGACCTCATCGGCTCTGTTCCAGAATCTCCTGGCAGACATCTCTACTCAGTCATCACCGTCCTTCACACATTCTCTGCACAGCCTAATAGCTGCTTCTTTGGATCAGGGGCTGCGAATTTGTGCAAGAAATATGAACTTGGAAATGTAGGCTGTGCACCTTGATTCCTTTACCACCTCTGATTTTTCAGCTTTCTGTCTTCAAGACAGTTTTTTAGGAATGATATTACCTCTCTGGGGCCTAATTCCTGCTAACATTAACGTGATGGTTAAAACAAATGTGCAGTAAGTAAATAGTAAGTAAATAGCACCCCTTTCTGGGAGCCAGTGTAGGAGGAGGCCTAAAGGTAAAATACAAATGTAACCAGAAAATTGGGTTCTATAATTGATGAAAGAAAGAATGAAATGGAATTGGATCAGAACAGGTGCAGAAATATGACAACTGCCACAAAGTGCTTTAGTTAGCAACAAGATGCTATTCACTGGGACAATATCTAATGGTAACATAAATGTAAATGTCATATCTCCCTAGTAGGTTATAAAAGATTTGAAGGCAAACATCATGTTTGCATTCTCTTTTGAATAATCAGCTCCAAGCACGACTTTCTCTTCAGAGGTGCTAAATCATAGTTGATTTTAATTTATCAGAGTACAATTTACCATAGGTATTTGGAGATAGAGAATATGTCTTATTCAGCTGAATAATTATAATCACCTCCTAATCAGTCTCCCTACTTTCATTCTCTCTTCTTTCACCTAGATTTTTCACATGGATATTTTTCATGTGAAATATTTTTCCTCTTGTATCACTCTGACTCATAGTGATTGCTTATTACCTATAGGGTAGAATACAAACTCTTTAGCCAAAAATTTAAGCTCTTCCATAATCTGATTCCAATCTGTCTTTTCAGCCTTATTTCATATTATTTCCTTTCACATTCTCCACATTCCAGCCAAATTGGACTATTCGGTGTTCCTGATTTTATCTTAGTCTCCTAGGTCTATAAATTATATGGGGTACCCCCCCCAATGGCTGAAATATACTCCCTATTCCCCTCTACTTTCAAATCTCAGTTGAAATTCCATGGCTTTCATGAAGGCTTTCCTGACACCCCCACATCAAGATATTTTCTTCCTCTTCAAAGAGAGGCAATGTGGTACATCAAAATGAAAACTGACTAGTATAAGTAGACCTTGGTTCATTCCCACCTCTGATGTATTACATGTATTTACTATGAGGCAAATAAGCTAATTTCCTTGGGTTTTAATTTTCTCATTTCTGAAATGAAGGTATTAGGTAAATAACAGTTAAATGGAGACTTGAATGTTTTTAACCAAATTCAGCTTCCCTAAGGAATAACCATTAACAATGAAGAAAAGAAACATATGAAACCAAATAACAACACAACCAAGAAAAATAAGACAGATTCTCCACTCCACAGAAGGATGACACAAAGAAATGGGCTCCAAAACAAAGGTGGCTTTATGGATTGGAGTCTACTGATAGGTAATGGTTCAAGAAATAGGCCAAGATCAATGGGACTAGGGACCTGAGGATATCTTACAAGACTAGCCTAAAACTAACATTATCTCTGGTTGAGCTATTCCAAGGGTCAAAACCTGAAACCTCTGATCTCCTCATAAGTAACTATGCAAGGAAACCTACTGAAGACATCACCACCCACTCTACGAGGGATATTTTAGGGATCAAGGCCTGAAGTCCACAAACTCCAGGTAAATGACTATACAAGGAAATAGGATGAGATAAAAGATTCCAGATGTGCACTAGGAAGCCAGGCTAAAGTCAGTATGGTCTGAATTGGACTACTCCTAGAGTTAATATTTAAGTAAAATTACTACAAAAAGTAAATGAAAAAGGGCAGTGACCATGAATTGGCAAATCCTCAGAAAGAAATTATACATTTTGGAAGTGAGTAGAGCTTGATACCAACAGTGCATCTATTTCCCAGTTTCAAGCATAACTGAGATTCTATATTAGGGTTGTAGCACAAGGAATGGCCTGGCCACCAGTAGTCACCCACCGATGGACTTTTTAGGTCTATGACTTTTGAACTTTAATGGAAATAAGACCGATAAAGTAGGGAACTAGTATACATCTAGTATATTCAGAATTCAGCAAAGCATCCCTTATTCATTTTTCCCTAAGACTCAAAGTTGTGAGTTAGATGAAAAGATAGGTGGATTTAAAACCAATTAAACAACCAGAATGAAATAATAATAATAATTAGTGAGTTAATGTTAGTTTGAAGAGAGTCTGAAGTAGAGAGCCCCAGGAACCTTGTGCATGAAAAAAGAATTATTTATTATTTTGATGAAGGCAGAAATGGCATGTTTGCCAAATTTGCTAATGGCATGATGTGGGGAATGGTGTTAAATACAAGCTAGAATTGTGGGTCAAATTAAATGATGAAGTAAAATAAATATAAAGTAATACATTTGAGTTAAAACAATTTAAGGATGAGAGGCAAAAAACAAAAATATCTGAGAGTTTCAGTGGTTGGTGAATACCATACAAGCCAAAAGAGTCATATAAAAATAATACTATTCTAATCTGCAAAAAGAAATGCATACTATCCAGGGAAATAGGGGAAATATTTTCATAGTATTCTCCTTTATCAAACTGTATCTGGGATAATGTGTTGATTTCTGGATACTGACTTTTAGGAAGGCTATAAATAAGTTGGATTGCATCTAGAGGAGTAAAAAAATGACAAATGAACTGGGGACAATTCCATACAAAGATCATTTGAAGGAACAGGGAATTTATAGTTTGGAGAAAAGAAGACTCAGTTCTAAGGTGGGGGGAGGAGTAGAGTATGATAGCAATGTTCAAGTATTGGAATAGATGTGCAAAAGGTATTTGATTTGTTCCAGACAGCAGAAATAGGAGCAATGGATAGAGATAGAAGAGAAGTAAATATAGGCTTTATATATAAGGGAAACAAAAATTTATGATGTCAATGACAACAATGAATAACTTCTGACGGATTAATCCTATTAAAAAATGTAATGAAATCTTTCCCAAGGTAAGGAGTCCCCCCACACAAGAGATTTTAGGCAGTCTATTGAACCACTTGTTGCTTCTGTTGTAGAGGGGAATACTTACCAAAAATTTGTCAAAAATGGGTTGAGCTAGATGACCTTTGTTGTACCTTCTAAAGCTTAAAAAATTATTATTCGTTTATTTTTAACAATTTTTCCTTTTAAATTTTGAAATTTCCAAGTTCTCTCTCAATTCTCCCACACCAACTGAAGGAGTAAGCAAAATGATATTAATTATACATATGAAATCATGCAAAACACATTTACATATGAGCCATATAACAAAAAAGGCAAAAAAGAATGAAGTGAGAAAATTATGTTTCAATCAGTACTCAGAATTTGTCAGTTGCCTCTCTGGAGGTAGATCGCATTTTTTTCAGCATGATTCCTTTAGAATTACCTTGAATCATTATATTGATCAGGATAGTCAAATCTTTCACCATTGATCATCATTACAATGATGTTGATACTGTGCACAATGATCTGGTACTTCTCACTTCACTTTGCATTAGTTCATATAGGTTTTTCCACGTTTTTTTTTTTTTTTGTTTGTTTGTTTGCTTGTTTTGTTTTGGTTTTCTGAAACCATCCCTTCTCATTTCTTGTTCAGCCATTCTCCAATTGGTGAGCATCCCCTCAGTTTCCAATTCTTTACAACCACAAGAAGAGCTGTTATAAATATAGGTCCTTTTCCTTTTTCTTTGATCTCTTTGGGGTACAGATTCAGTAGTGGTATTACTGGATAAAAGGCTATGAATGCATTGTTTTATAGCCCTTTGGGCATAGTTCCAAATTGTTCTCTAGAATGACTGGATCATTTCACCACTATACCAACAATTCATTAATGTACCTATTTTCTCTCATCCTCTCCAACATTTGACAATTCTGATAGGTGTGAGGCTTGTTTTAATTTGCATTTTTCTAATCTATAGTGATTTGGATAATTTTTTTCATAAGAGTATAGATAGCTTTAATTTCTTCTTCTGAAAGCTGCAAGTATATGTCTTTTGACAATTTATCAATTAGAGAATGGCTCTTATTTTTCATAAATTTGACTCAGTTCCCTATATAATCGAGAAATTAGCTCATTATCAGAGAAACTTGTAAATTTTTTTTCATATCTCTTCATTTCTTATGGTGCCTTTTAGCAAAATGTAGTTTCCATAATTATCCCTTTGATTTAGGTCTAGAAAGAAAGAAAGAAAGAAAGAAAGAAAGAAAGAAAGAAAGAAAGA